>NC_136689.1:118507381-118607381 GCF_903797595.1 Erithacus rubecula
TGTATTCTACTTGCAGTTGAAAAGCTATTAGGAGTCATTGCTTTCTAAAATGCTGGAGTCATGCTGGGTTGTGAATGCCAGATAGAGTTACCTTTCTTTGTAAAAGGAGACTGTTACAATGGATCACAAAATTCAGAAGGCTTAATGTTAAATCACATTAAATTGGTGACCCAAATGATGAAAAATAGTATCTTTCAAGCTGAGGGCAATACTTATCTTTTGCATCTTATGCTATTAAAAAGATACGGCAGATACCAGCCTTTGAAATACATTTTTGACCGTGCATTATTTAAACTAGCATATTTTAACAACTCTAAAAAACCTCTAGAATAAATTGACAAAGATATTATATTGAAAATCCTTTGTGTCAACCTTTTCAAAATTTCAGAATCCTATTTGCTAATATCTTAATTTTGTTGAGTTTATATTTTCTTTTGTTTTATTCTAGTGAATGTCTGTGGGAAAAATAAGAGCAGTTCAAGACTGAGGATCTGCTTGTTTCCCTCAGATCCCTGGTCTGCTGTGCAGTAGTCAGAAGGGCACTAGCTTTGAGAACTGAAATGTTGTGGCAGCCTATTACTGCCCTAGAAAAGTAACAGGAATGCCTAGACTGGATCCCAAATAATTGGGTGTCACAGTCTTGGATTAATGATAGACCAGACTATTTTTGTTCCTGCACTTCTCAAGCCAAGTGATTCTTTTGTACCACAATCAAAATAACTTATTTGTATGTTTTCTGAGCAGCAAGTTTACGTGGACAGCAACTGTCATGCCAGCTGACTCTGCTGCAAAGGTGCATATTAATTTATCTCCCACAGGAGGAAAAATAGAAGCCATTAAATGCATTGTTTTGCTATTAATGTCATACCAGACTATTTGCAGAAATTAAGCTACTGTTACTTTCAGTCCATTTTACAGTATTTATGTAATTAAGAAGTGATGTGGTAGCATTCCATAGATGACCATCACTTATGTTGTAGTTTTGAATTGGTTTAGAAATTAATTTAAAGGCAAAAATGCATATAAAATAAAATTAAAAGGAAACAACAGGCACCTATTAGAGCAACACAAATTTTTATCAACAGATATTTTTCTTTGGAAGGAAAAAATGAAGAAATAACATTACTTTTTTATTTTTTTCCCTCTTCTGCCTTCAGAATGCAAGTTTGCCAAGAGCATCATCACAAATATGGCAAACATTGAGTAGTCTACTTCAGACTAATATCATATGTGCTCTAAATCCTTGTTATCTCCCAACAACACTGAAATATTTGGTGTAGGAGTTCTATAAATAGACAAAAACTTTAAGTTATATTATGCTTTACAATCTTGCTTTTCTCACTCAGTGGAGTAAGGGAAAAAGCTCCTCTGAGGTCTTGTTTGCAGCTTCCAAACATTTTTCTTTAGAAATCCCAACCTACGCTTCTTCTGTTTTCACAGATTTCCTTAGACAGCTTGAAACTTATTTCACTCAACTTGAGCTAAAAATGAGTCATTGAACAGAATTTAGGCATCCAAGCTACTTCTGCAGTCAATGGAGAAAGATGAAAATCTTTGGAAGGTATTTAATCTCAAGCTACAATTGGGACCATAAGGATCTCATGGAAGTGCTTGTATGGATGGAACTCATACGACCAGTTGAAAGTAGAAATGCAAGTTTAAAATGGTAACAACTGAACTAAGCACATCTTTCCCACAGTCATGAAGATGTCTGAGTGAGAGGGAATGAAACTAAAGAACTGCTAAATCCTCAAAAGATTTTAACTCTTTTCCAAACACTGGATTTTTTTTTATTTTTTTTTTTTTTAAAGTTCAGATATTTCACTGGTTTGTCTCTATTAGTTACATATATCTACACATCTAATAAAAATTCCCAAGAAATTTCTTTATAAAATATTCCTCACCCACAGAGGAGCTATTTTTCAGGTCATAGTGACTGATCTTATGGAAATTCAGTGTTCCAGGAAAGTATATATTGGACAGCACTAGAGTCAGAAATCTTCTGTTTATTTAAAGAAAAACAGCCATGTGGTTAGTCAGAAGTCAGTTATCCCATATTATCCCCCTATTGTTCCTTACTTTATAGTAGGCTTTCAATCTTTTATAGTGTGGAACATATTTTAATAGAGAGATTATTTAGCATCTCTTTTACCTCTCCCAAATCACAGGCACATAAACCACTTCCCTGCTTTTTGACTGCCTGACAGTTCTTTGGTAACTAGACTAACCACTCCCAATAAAAAATTATTTTAGAAAACTGTGCAGTTCAGAATTTTCAAAAGTGAATATTGATTTTGAATTCCCACCTTGAAACACAGAAGTGATGTCCATTTTAGAAGAGAGGTAACCATTTTCTAAAAATTATCACATCTTTTGCAGATTATCATGTGCATGTAATGTATTTCTAAACCTATTGAGAAATTCTTGTTCAGTTCCAGAATTGAAACAAAACTGCACAATTTAACAAATTTTCACTTCAATTTTTAAAGTACTTAATTTTGTTTTCAAATCCCATGTTGCAGTGAAACAGTGAACATGAGCATAGTGTTATTTAAAGCAATGGAAATGGAAAAAGTCTCAGTTTTCAGCACTTCCAGACTTCTCAGTGTGAAGATATGATTGTCAGACATGTTGTGACCAAGTTTCTCCAACTAAATACACCAGTTTTGAATAAAAACAAAATCCAAATTTTCAAAGTTGGACTACCCAGAGTTTTAGAGTACAGATAGGTGCATATAGAGCATGTATAATCTCTTTCATACTGAGTCCACTTTGCAGTTTCTAAAATCAGCCTGATTTTCCTTCATTGCCAAATACTCAGATATATTAATTCAGACAATTAACCTTGAGTTTCATTGCTTTTTTGAATGGAAGAATTTTCTAACGTTATTGAAGTGAAGCCTTCTGTCTCTGACTATGAATTATCACCTACTATTTTTATTTTCTGTTGTGAAGATGGCATGAATGCCAACCATTCATTCTCAGCTTTTCTACTTCAATTAGCATTTGAAAATTATTTTAAAGGTACCTGAAGTTTCAGTCAAGATTGATCTATTTGCTCAAATTTTCTAGAATCACTTTGCTCCTTTTTAAAATCTAACTTTATTCATACACATATATTCATAAGCTATAAAAATGCTTTTATTTTGCTATTTATTACTGGTTAAAATGGAAGATAAAAGTGCCAAACATGCTGGTTGCAAGAATTGTTGTAACCATACACATATAATTTATATTACATGCAGAACTTTACACATATACATATATATACTTTTGCCTTTTTTTTTTTTTTTTTACATATACTTAACACAGTAGAGGGTCTTGCTAATGCAAAGAAAACAAATGCAAAAGGCCTGCCCTGCTGTGTTATTCTATTGATGATTCAGTTATTTTTGTTTGACTTCTTTAATGACTGTATCACTAAGATGCTCTGGCTTTTTAAAGCAGTTCCATAAATTTTATTGCCTTTTGCTTGAAGTATTACTTTATAGCAATAAATAAGTTCATTTAGCAGCTATTCAAACAAACAGGTTTTTTGCTATATTTTTTTTCTGCTGTTTAAACTTAAGCTGCTACCAAAATTAAGCTGTCTACTTTGGGTGCTTTTACCTGCCACATGAATGGCATTAAGAAAAAATACGTATCAATGTTGCAGAAAGAAAAGTTCAGCTTTAGGCCTTTTTTCTCATGCCAAAGAACAGGTGCTTCAGATACACCTAATTATAGCAGTAATTAAAGTTATTACCTTACCTGTTTATTCAAGGGCACAAGGACTTCTAATGGGAACAAATCAAGATATAAAGACTTGCTGTCAATTAGGCTTGAAGGTTTGAGGAGATAATGAAGGAGGTTTGGAGTTGGGTTTCAGTTCTGCACAATAATAAAAATAGTAATTCAGCACCTCTTACTTTTTCTGGAACAGTCCCAACAGTTCAGGAGAAGAAAGACAAGAAGATTACCTGGGTAACATGATCTTAGGGGTACCAGAGAATAATAGCGTTCTCCCAGAGCCACATCTATGGCAGAGACTGCTGCCAACAGAAGATGAGACTGCTACAAATATAAGCCCATCAACCTGAGAACAACAAATCTGTTCAGCTTCTTGTCACAGATCCTGTCAATATAGTGCAGGCCACAGAAGGACAGGTGAAATGTGACTCTGCTGTGGGCAGTGCACTCATGAGTCCTTGTCTTAGTAAAATGGCATGACATGACTAGTGCTACTTTCACAGAGATGTAATTTAGGACTGACAGTACATTGAAAATATCCTTCTGCTACATGTTTTCTCAGACAGTGTGCCTCCATTAAAGTAAGAAAAGAGGAACTGTGGCAACTATAGGGCAAGATAAGTGATTTACTGAGCTCCTGCACTTGTTCTGTCATTAGTTCTATCATTTTGAAACTAGCAGGTTCAAAAAAGGTATGTCATACTGACTGGGAATTTTCCTATTGGTTTGTTTGTTTGCTTTAATATAAATTTGCACATCCACATAATTCAGGGTAGACAGTTGCAGAGTTTGTTTAGTGTATTACTGGCGAACTGAAAATATCAAATGCACATCACTTAATGAATTCGATTAGTCACACATTTTAAATATTCTGTTCTTGCTGTCTGATTTCATTATGTATATTTTGCAGCAAATTACTAGGAATGTTTCTTGATATGTTGGAAGGTAGAATATTTCAGTTATCACCAATTTATTTTATTTCTTTTGAGCTGCAGTTCCAAATATTAGTGAAAACACAGAGCCTCTTCTAAAAAGTAATTTTATATAAAGGGAAAATGAATTAATGAAAAGGAAATACTTATATTTTTCTATTTTGATCTGATAGGTTTTCCTCTCATCTGTAAAGAGAGGAAAACAATAAATTGGGAGAGCAGTCTCTCAATTACTTCATGTGTCCCACAAATAAAGGAATAGGCTTTGTATGGTAGCACAGTGGAAATTTACAGCAGCAGGTGCATGGTACCTGGTTAGAATCTCTTCACACCAAAGTGAAATACCAGCATGCCATTGATTAGAGCTTGGACTCTAATCTTGAAATTTATGTGCTTCTACAATAAGTTTGATTTTTTTTTTCCCTCAAGAAAAATCGGGAGCTACACCATAGTATTGTACATAGGTGCTTCACATTTACAATGTAGTTGAAGGGGAATGGCCTCACTGCCAAAGCCATCCCACAGTGCTAAGTTTCTATGACTTGCATTCCTATGCTTGTGTTCCCAGCTTGTGGTGTCACTTAAGAAGCCATCAGGTAAAAGATGGTGTCTCGATGTTAATTTAAAGCCAGGACCTTGCAAACAGATCTATTCACACATGTCCATTGATTTCATTAATTTTTCAAAATGCATAATTCAGGCCCAAAGAGTTATATTAATACTTTATAGGGACTTGGAGGAAGCTGTCCAAGATTAGGGGAAGTGTGAAACAGGTTTCTTCCTTCAATATGCTGAAGCTCTACTGATATTGTCTGTGTCACACTAAAGGAGATTAGAACCTAAGGGAAAATTTTAGGAAAATGTTTTATTTCCAGATAAATCTCCTTATCTTTTATTTTTTCTTTTCCTGCTGCTGTTAAAAGAAACATCAGCAAAACCACAGACTCTTTTGTAGTTTCCTACTGATTACTCCCAGCCCAAAGTCTTAATTCTCTGTTTATTACATCATGAGTGGTTGTTATAGAAATTACTGAGGTTATAAGTAAGGTTATGATTTTAGTGGTGGAACAAATGGCAGAAAAAATAGGCATTAAGTAAAATAGGTAACCCTTCTGGGTTTTATAATGTGTTCATGAACCAGTAATTTCTCCTCTTAAAGTCAAGGGGTTTCATATAAATACAGTCAAACTTGCAACGTTGACTCCAGGACAAACACTATTCTGAAGTCCTTCAATGGAGTCATGGCTTTTTAGTCCAAATCTCATACCAACAGAGATTTAGCTGTGTTTAGTGAGAAATGAATATCAGTCAATTTTTCCTTTTATTCAAACTCAAAGACTTCTGTATTGTGGGGTGAGTTAGTAGAGAGTTACTAAGTGAAACCCTAGAACTTGGCAAACATACAGACAGCTAAATACGAACTTCCTACTTTGGCTACTTAGTTTATCTAGACTAAGGCCTAAAATACAGCAGCTGGAACATAGGAGTGGAGGTCACTCCATTTACTATCAACAGGAGGCCACTTCAGACAGTGTCTGTTGCCAGGCAATTGCAGGTCTCTCATCACATCTGTGAAAGTCGAGCGTTTCGCGATTTTGTCCCTTTGCGATGCGCTTGCGTGGATGTCCTGCATTCTGCCTCCTGCTCCCTCAGCGTGTGAATAGCATGAGTATAATCTCAAATTGGACTCTTGTTTATTGAGAAACAAAATTAACAAGGAATAGGAAGTCTCAAAGTCTTAACAGGGTAAGGATGGGCCTAAAACAGGGTTGCTCCTTTGGTGGCATGTACCCTTGTTTGGGTAATATGAAGCATTCCCTATACTGGAGACTTAGTTTCACAATAACTAAGTCATTTCTGGGATATCCTGGATGTGTCAGAAGCTTCAATTGTGCTTCCTCTGCATACATTGCACCCAACGTCAGCACCAAGGGAGATGCAGGCTGAGCAAGGACACACTTTCAGATTTGTCTAGAGTCAGAGAAAGTAGGCTTTCCATTTACTTTCTTACTATGATTAATTTTGATTATAATTTCCTTCCGGCAGGGATCTATTGCTGTTTATTTTGGAGTGAGATCTACATTCTCTAATTCTCAAAGCAGGAGTAGAAAACAATATATATGGCATTGCAGGGAGAGTTGTTTCTGAATACTTTATCTTTCTGTTAGTTACTGAGTCCAGAATCTTTGTTTGAAGGAAACAAGAGACAGTGGCATGAGTAATGATCAAATCTGGTCTATCTAATAGAGACCTGTATTGCTCATCTTTTCCCTGTTTTGTGGAAGGGGAGGTGGTTTGTTCTTTCCCTATCTCTAGCACATTGTAATTTTCCTTTCTGTATCAATATATCATTCATTTTTGTATATGCACAAAAAACCTCAGTGTACTCTTAGTAATCTGAAAGCATTTTAAAAATCCTTCGCATTGCACAGTATCAGTCTTGTGACAAAGGCCAATTTTATCATTTTACTTGAAGTCCAAGATGATTTTACTTATTCAGTAATAATCTACTGAGAAAAACTTGCCTTCATTCATTTATTAGTGTGAATGAATACCAGTTTTTCTAGGGAAAATCCCTGTTTGTGAAAATACTGAAATATCACCACCGTATGCCTTCTTGATGACGCCTACTCCCACTGAAGTGACACAAAAAGAGAGAGAGGATAGTAAGACATGAAGTCCAGGGGCACTCACTGCAGACATCATGACAAATTATGTAACATCAAGCACCTGGGAAACCCATGATTACTGTTTGGAGTGTCAAAATATCTGCAGACTGTAACAGGAAAGTGCTGCCTGCTTTTTCACTTTGTTTTTTAAATATTCCATGCACTCTTTGAAGGCAGTCCCATGACAGCAGACAACAAACTGAACTTCAAAGAAATAACGGATGCTGACACAGTGCATGATTTTATATTTTTTCATTTTCCTTGATTTTTCATTCTCCAGATTTACAGTTTCCTGGACCAAGAAGCAATCCACCAAAAGGGCACAACTTGAACTGGTCAAGAACTGGGTCTCAGTTTCCTTTTCATGTTGCAGGGCAGAAAGCTATAGATATTATGTTGTCTCTCCCTTTCAAACTACTCTAAATTTGTGCATGCTAAAGTACAAGGGGCAAATACAGGGCATCTTTCTCACATGCATTCCTTGCTAGCCTGCTTATGGGTGAGAGACCATTTTCCTTACCATCATGATCAAAAATCTTTTTTTTCTTAGTGTCCATAATTTTCTAATAAACAAACAAGAATATGCTGACCACAAGAAATAGTTTGTTTAAAATACATATATAGGGAAAATGGCACATTGCTGGCCATCCCTATGAATGTCACGATTGTTCAGGCATGGACTACCCCTTGTGAAATGCTAAGTAATATATCTCCATATATCTCCAGCTCACTTTGCCAAGAGAGCTGTCTAGGAAATGTGGGAAGTTATATCAAGTTCTACTGCAGTAGATCAGGGATTAAAGATCAATATAAGCAGCTTTGATGCTTCACAGTCATTTGCCTAAACACGTACTGTAGATACAGGACAAGAAAGGAGTTTGTCATATACACCTCTCCTGGAGAGAAGCTTAAAGTGCCCTCTTACCCAGTGCAATTTACCCTGAGTGGAGATTGTGTTACAAAAGGGTGAATGGCCTCTACAAGGCAGCTATTCCCACTCCTTTGCAGATGCATGGGGAGTGAGTAATGTCTGGCTATGACCCTTGCCCCGACATGCTGACCAGCACAGCCTGTCTGGTGCAGAGAGGAGAAATCATCTGTACCAGGTAAAAGGCTAATGCAGTTTATTTTCTTCCTGGAGCAAGGGGTAATCAGGGACTATATTGTGACTGTCTGAGTCATGGTTCAGCCCCTGATCTCCAGAGACAGACAGAGTACAACTGCTAGGGATAATTCAGCAGTCTGCTCCATGAAAACAAGATGTTAAATCCAGAACAGAGCATTTCATTGTAAGACTGGGAAAACTACCAAAAAACTCTGCAGAAGACACATATTAAATTGTGTGGTCTTTTTCTTTTGGATGACTTTGCCCTCTTTACCTCTACTCTGCCTTGCTCATATTCCTGCATTGTCCCAGACTATTATCACAGATACACCAATCATTTCTACAATTGCACTCACTGCTTGTAACTTTCAGTGATTATTTTTCAAATTAAGTATTTTTACATTTTTCCACAAAAATTAAAAGATCAACCCAGGTTTAACCATTTTAAATATATACCTATGATCTTATTCCTAACAAAATAAAGAGTTCCTCTACTGGAAAGATTTATCCATCAGCTTTCAGTTAGGACCAAAGCCTTTGCTAGTATGGCTCCTTTTATGAATAATTCTAAGACTGGATTTTAGATATTCTTTAAAAATATAATTATTTTATTTTCCAGGTTTCATCTTTATTAAAATATATTTGTTTATGTAACTATTTGATTTCAAGTTGTATAACAAAACTCTTTGCAAATGCTGATTTTCAGCCATCAATCAGTATGTATGAACTAAGTAATTCTTTTTTTTTTTTCCCCGTGGCCTAAGACCAAGGATGGGCACTCTAAAGTTTTGCTGGAGTGATAGCTTGGACAAGAGATACAAATCTCAATTTATAGATTTGGGTATCTCCTCCTGCAAATGTTCCTGAATGCAAATTATTATCCACTAAACTTATCCTAGTGCATTTAATGAGAACGCTTGAAGGACTGTAGATAACTTGTATGATAAACATATTGCAAGATCCAGCCAATATACATGAGGCTATATTATATCAAGCAGTGGAGATTGTATGTGAGATAGTCCTATCTCTGTTACCTTCAGGGTAATGATCATTCAAGGGTGTGTCTAATGCATCCCAGTACTTCTATTTTTTTCACTCTGTGAAAGTACAGGGAATTTTAGTAAGTGTGCAGTACCAGGCCTGTTTTTGCTGTTGTTGGTTAAGGATCAGGCAGACAGTTTCCTTCTCTGACATCACTTTATTGCAGTTTTTCAAACAGACACTTCACACTTCATGTGAACACCAGCCATAATTTCTGTCATGATTCGTTAAGATCCAGCAAACCCTCCTAAGGCTACTGATGAAACTTCAGCAGTTAATATTCAAAACATGAAAATCTAGGCCCAGATTCTAATTTGCTACTGATGCAATATTAAAGCAATATATGTATAAAATATTAATGCTGTATTTGTTCTGAATTTATTTTATTTAATTTTTTACACACAGATAAAACCCTTGCGGCCTTAAAACAACATGTCTCATTTTCAAGGATGTCCTGGGGGGGCAAACAGACAAGGAATATACACAGAGCTTAGCAATCTGAACAATAGCATGGTAGAAGAACTGTGCTGAAAGATATACTCTTTCATGAGCAATAAGGGGTTTGCTGATAAAAATGTTGTCTTATCTGTTTGACCAGTTGATAGGATATAATTTCTAATACTACACCCTTGAACCCATCCATAGAAGAAGAAGCCTGGAGAAAACTTGGAGATAAGGTCCTTCACTTATTCCATCAGTATCAAGAAAAACTGAGATTTTCTTTTCTGACAGACCCTTCCTCTTCAGTAATCAGATTAATTCATGCATTAGAAGCTTCGTGCATTATAATTGTTCAGATCAGGAAAGAACTTTTGTGGTATTTTAGCTTCATCTCTGATGTTGTCCAAGTCTGAAAGTTTAAAACTAAAAGCGACAGGAGTCTTACAAGCAGATTTAGATTAATTAACAGTGAATTTATACAATTATGAAAGTAGTCAGTTCTCATATAATTTTAAAAAAATTTCTCCTAACAAAGAAAATAATTTATGCCATTTCTGACTTTTGGGCACTCCATGCTTGAGAGTTCCACATACCTAGTTCCACAGAGCTCTGACAATTACTTAGGGATTTGGAAAGATATGGAAAGAAGTTTTTTGTCTGTGTTTCTGTGTCCAGCATTTAGATACACTCTAGCTGCAATCAGTGAAGTTTCCAACTATCAGTGCAGTGAGATCCTGGAACAGTAATGTGACAAAAATAATGAACTGCATTTTAAATGGAGTTTAATAAGGTTATAAAAAAGATGATATGGTGTGACTTCCTGGAATACTAGAGACCTGAAACTGATCTCAGCAATCCCTCCCAGACCCTTATACCTAAATTTAAAAGGCTTCTTGCCTTTGATATTTTAGTTGCTAATTTGCATAAAAATTCTAATAATACTTCATTTTCTTAAATTCTTCTACTTCTTCTGTCTGGAGGCTGCATTTTGATTTGTAGACATACTACCATACTGTGGAATACGTAATGCTGCAGTTATAAAAAGGTACTTCTATAATGCATAAAGAAGAACTCTAATCTCCTCATATTCCAAACTAAACATAATATAAAATGCTCAGCAAGCTACTTGGATATGAGGACTCAAGTTCCACACAAAATTTTCAAAGTGACAGAGTTAAAAAAATTCAGGTGTATTTAATACAGTTTATCATTTTGCAAAACAGTTCAAGAATTATCTTATGAATTGTTCCTGTCTGTCAGTTCCTGAGGCATCCATGATTTAACATTAACATTGTGAGTGTGCTAAGCAAATTTTCTTTCATTTGCAGTGCAAATAAGTAGGTGGTTTATTTTTACTTCTTCAGGATGCAGAGAAGCCCCAAACTTCTGTTACTATTAATAGTGACAGTATTCTGTATTCTTGCAGCTAAAGGTTACCCTTACCTTCTTCTACATTTGCACCCAGTTTGTTGGTTTTTTTTTTTTTTTGAGTGGGAGATTTCATCCAATGGAAGCATTCAAACAAGTGGCAGATTTCATGTCCTGTATCAAAGCTCATGGAGAAAAATAAGGAACTTTCAGAAGGAGGATTGTGTGACAGACTCAGAATGTGCATCATCTACTTTGTCTGAGCAAGGGAGTAAAAAGAATGTAGGTAAGTCTTGAGCTAGATGAAGACCAGTTGTATCAAGATTGTTATTAAAATAAAGTAGTCAGTGAACATCAGGGTACACAAGCTTAACATAAAACTTCTCCTATGTACACAGAGGATCTGGCATAAGAAATCAAGCAAAAACAACAAAAAAGCCTAAGTTATTTAGCTTTAGTTATTTTTGAATGAAAAGAGAACAAAGAGACTAATGTTATGGAATCAGTATTTAAAAAAAAAAAAAAAAAAAAAAAAAAAAGCTAAATCTGTCCAACAAACTATCATTTTACAGCTTTTAATGACTGTCAATGCTAAGTGTGAAAAGTGTTACAGGTTCACTAGTGAATTAAGTAAACACTGAAGAAAATTCAAGCAATTTAATGAACTAAAATCAAACCAGATTGTGTGATGTAACTGTAGAAATCTGAAAGCACTAACATGAAATTTCAAGGACTTGCATTAAATCTTTAAAATAAATGTATCAAATAAAAGCTCTATCATTTTAATGCAAAATGGAAAATGCAATTTTTTAATTTCAGAAAAGGCAATGAAAATGGTTAATGCAATGTTTTAGCCCCCCCTAATTTTTATGCATTTTTTCCAAGGTTCTAGAATTAAATTCATAACGGGAAGTAACTTAAGCTGTAAGAGTTACAACTACAGAGCTCCTCACAGAGCTCACACCCTTATTTGTTTGTGTTTCACTGTTGTATTTGGAAGCCATAATATCTAGTTCAATGGAATTAAATGGAGTGGTTGTGGTGGGTTGATCTTGAGTGGCTGCCAAATGCCCACAGACCTGCACACTCACTTCCCCTCCTTGACAGGATGGGGGGAGGAAACACCACAGGTCAAAATAAAATCAGGAAGACCAGTTATCAATTACTGTCATGGTCAAAACAAGCTTGGCTTGGAGAAAACTAATTTTTTGTTAATTAAAGATATCTCTGGGTAGTGGGAAAGAAAGAAATAAAAATGCCTTCTGCATCCTACTCCCATCTTCCCAGACTCAACTTCACTCTTTTATTCCATGTATTCCAGCTCCCTCCCTACTGCCTACTCAAAGTGGTGCAGTTAGGATGGGGAATCAGGGTTGTGGCCAGTTCATGGCAGTCCCTTTCTGCCAACACCTTGCTGTGTAAGCCCAAGACAATGTTATGTGTCTATTTAAAAATTAAATCAAGTTGTTATGGCTGCTTTAACTTAGCCATGTTGAGTAGGATACAAGTAGGGTACAATTATATATTTATATATTATACAATAAGAATATGTTCAATATGCATTTTCCAGGAAAAATAATAATTAAAGCAATGTATGTGTGAGTTAAATTAATATTTTCTTCAACTGCTAGTTATTTCGAAGAGTCCATAAGTTTTTTAGTTTGTTTTCTCTCTTTAATAGAAACAAAAATTCTCTTAAGTTGTAGATTTGTTGATTGTAGGTGTAGTAGGGTGACTGATCCATTTCTTTTTTTTTCTTTTTTTCTGTTCATTATTTGATGGAAATAGAGGGTTAGACCTTTTGATATCTGGGGCAGAAATGTTAAAATATTTGAAAAATGCAGTATTGCTCTAAATGGACTTCTGAGATTTTTGAGGATTCAGAAATGAAAGAGTTGCTGAGTTTTGCCCTAGATTGGTGAGACATTACTCTGATGTTACACTATGTAATGTTTTCATTTTAGAATTATTAAAGTGCTACAATCAAAAGTTACAATTATTTAAATACTAGATAGGGTGT
This sequence comes from Erithacus rubecula, assembly GCF_903797595.1. Classification (NCBI taxonomy): domain Eukaryota; kingdom Metazoa; phylum Chordata; class Aves; order Passeriformes; family Muscicapidae; genus Erithacus; species Erithacus rubecula. The sequence continues at coordinate 118,520,687 of NC_136689.1, forward strand.
TGATACTGTTATAACCTTGCTTTCAGCAAAGTTACTTTACTGTCAGACTAGGAGTACATCTTTAGATACTTTTTCATGGCTTTCTGCTCATATCCTCCACTGACACCACAACCAGTGCATCCTCTTATACTGAGATATTGGTCTGTCAGCATGTTATATGTTTACTGGTCATCCTTTGCATTCTGTTAGTATTCAACACTGAAGAGAACCTGACATGAATAACCATGTTATTTTGCTGTGTCCCACATGTATAGTAATAAATACTAGAGAAATCAAGTAATCAAATTTGGTCCTGCAGTAAATGGTGAAACTTTCTAAGTGCCAAAATTGTTGACTTTTTTTTTTTTTTTTTGCTGTTGTTTTGTTGCTGTTTAAAAGACATGCTTCTTGTTCCAAATGCATAATCTTGCAAATTTTTCTTTCCTCTACTGCTCAGTGCCTGATTTTATTAGACTTTGCATGAAAGGTTGCAAAATTCTGAAGACAGGGGCTTTTTCTTTCCAGATTTTTGTGAAAACCATTGCATACCTTAGACCTTGTACAAAGATAGTAAACACTGCCCCACCTAAAAATAGAAATATTGCAGTGAACAGTTTTAATCTCTAAAACATTTGTCAATAAATTGAAGATTTGTTCATCCCTTATATTAAAAAAAAAAAAAAAAGGAAAACTAGAATACTTAGGGTGAAAGATTCTAAGTATGTTTCAATACTGAAAACAAATATCACATCTCTTTATTGAGTTGTCCTGACTGATGATAATAGTAAATAACTTTTGAATCATTTTAGAAGAACTAATAGAAAGGAGGTTACAACAAACATTTGAGAACTGCTGAGGATGCATTTTAAATAGTGATAAGTACCATACTGGATTAGTATGAGCCTTAGAAAAATTTATTCATAGAGAGGAAAAAATTATAAAATTGGGTATTTCATCACTAGATTTTTTTTGTTTCAGTGACCTTTCTTTCTGCTGTAGTGCATGTAAGCACAATTTCTGTTAGCATGGTTTAAAAGACTAGCACTTGGCTATGAAAAAGTTCAATAAATCAATAGCAATTGTTATGATAACAAGAAGTGGGACACTGTGGAATGGCAGTTGTAGCATTATGCATGGGTACAGCCATGACTTTTTTGGGTCTATTAAGCTAGTATTTATCTATGATTACATAGGGAATTTAGTCATAGAGATGGAAGCTGGTAATTATTATCTAATAATCAACTTACTATTCCATACAGATTCAATAAAGGTAAAAAGAATCAATCTGTATCTTTGCACAGTTACAAATAGTTTCACAAGCAATACTGATGTGCCTTTTTCACTTTTCACACAAAACATGAAACAGTATAATGCAGAATTACAGAAGTTACAAGCGCTGTTCTCCTGAAATATGTTCAGGCAAGTTTTGGCTGGGAAAGAGTTAATCTTCTCCCCAGTAGCTAATATGTGGCCTGTGTTCTGGATTGAGCTGGAAGCACTGTTGGTGATTCAAGGGAGTTTTCCTTTCTGCTGGGCCATGCTCAAGCATAGTCAAGGCCTTTTCTGCCTCTGCACCACCCACCAGCCAGCAGGCTGCACGTACTAAGCTGGGTGAAGGATGGAGGATGAAGGATGAAGGATGGAGGATGAAGGATGGAGGATGAAGGAGGAGATGTTCCCAGTGGTGCTGTTTGTCCTCACAAGTCACTGTCATGTATGGTGGAGTCCTGCTGTCCTGGAGATGGCTGAACACTGGGAAGTGGTAAATGATCTCCTTGTTTTGCTTTGCTTGCATGTGCAGCTCTTGCTTTCCCTGTTGAGCTGATTTATCTAAACCCATGAGACTTGTCACTTTCAGTCTTCTCATTCTCTTCCCAATCTGAGTATCCAGCACATATTGAAAAAAAAAAGAGATTAAAAAAATGCATGGAAAACAAATCTGTGGGAAAGTAGTAAGATTGGCTAGGCATATGAAACAGCTGAAGAGCAGCTTGTTGCTGTTGGAAAACTGGGGGAAGTGCACTGCAGAGCTACAAGGTTTGTGCTCTCTTCTTATATATGTTCTTGCATTTCCACTGGTGACAAATAATATTACTTAAATCAGGTAAAATTAATACTGGGAACTTGTTGCAGGGAATTAATACAGGGACCCTACTGATAGGCATGTCTTTCCTTGCACAGTTTTAAAGTAAATAACTTGTCATTCTTGTTTCTAATTAGATTTTAAGCTCTTATGGATCTTGGCCTTTGGCCTCCTCTTCTGGATCTTTTGAACCTTTCCTGAGCCTTGAGTCCCCATTTGAGATGTGGGAACACTTCAAAAATTAAATGACGAATGTGGTTCAGCCCCTCATCTTTACCCCGTTTACCTTAGAAGTCCCATCTCTCTCCTTATTTTCTTTTTTATTATGATGATTATTGATAATGTATACATGCGCTTGCAGAGCTTTTGGCATCAAGATCAGCAATGGAAAGATTGAACCCAGTACTATTTTCAGAAGAGCTCCTTTCAGCACAACACCTTTCCTTTTTGAACAGTTCATCTTTTATTTCCTTGTTTCTTACCTACCTATTTCCACTTTACTACTCCTGGACTAACTCTCATCCTTACCATCTTAACAAATAATTTTGAAAGTTGCCCTGTACCAAAAGCTGTTCTGAAGTCATGACAGATTAGATCTACTGATTTTCCCTTGTCTGGACAATCAGTTATCTTATCAAGAAAGCTATTGGGTTAGTCGGGCATGATCTGCCTTTGATGAACCCAAGATGCATTTTATCCTATTTTCCAATCTACTTCCTTTCCTAGTTATTAATAGAAAGTTACATTGGACATGATGTGCACTTCAATTAGTTTCATAGTTAACTGTCTTACACTTTGAAGTGCACCCAAGAATAAATCCATTAATGATGTAAACATAGAGCGCATTTCTTTGACTGTAAAAAAGTGTCTCTTGAATATGACACATCACTTTTGTGACTCATGACTTGCATATTATACTAATTTACTGAAGTATAAAGCCTTTAAGCTATTAAAAGAAATTTATGTGAACTTAAAATATTGTGTTGATGGAAAGCTTCTTATGTGGGCATATAACGATCTCCAAATAAAGAATATAATTTCTCATAGTTAACCTGGGTATGTATTTTCCCTATTTTGAAATGCTTAGTCATGGTTACTGAAGCATTCTTTAATGAAAAGAAAGCTACATAGAAAAGTTTGTTTGTTTATTTTTCATGATTCTGAAAGTGAGGAGAGTGATTCAGGTAGCAGAGCATAGATGCCTCATGGCATTTTAGACTCACTGGTGAATTCTGGCCTGCCTCTAGCAGCTGTTCTGAAAAGTGCAGATGTCCATAGGTTTCATGTCAAATCTGCTACGTTGTGTGCATGCTTCCAGTCCAGACAAGCTCCCACAGTGAGCTTGTGTGTTTAGCCACCAGAATCATTTAAAAAACATGGCACATTCTAAATAAATTTTAACGAGAAATTTAGGAATGAAGTTTATAATTAGTATAATGCATACTGCTAATAGGACAGTCCTTGTTATAGGTCAAGTAATGAAAGCTGATATAGAAATTGTTTGATTATTTCTGAAAAGTCTCATATTAATTTTTAATAGACTCTTTAAAAAGATACTGAGGAAGTCTGAGATGTGGGCAAATTGTGTAACAGTAACAACTACCACTACTGCTTTTATACAATCACCCTGGCAAGAAGCAAGGGGAAAAATTTTAAAAGTAAAGTATGAAATAGAGTAAATATTCCTAAATCCTGTCAGACTGGAAAAGAAAAGGTCTCCATTTGGGAAAAGCTGTATGCCATGGCCGAATGATCCATTTTGGGGTATTAATAGCAAAAACATCCATGTCAATCTCACTTGCCACAGAGTGGAAGGCATTGTAATTTAGAATAAAAGCTATGTTAGCTGCATACAGGTTAATTTTGGAAGAGACTATACATATACATACATACTATACATAAAGTCTGTACTTTATACCTTCATTATATGCAATGTTTAAGTTTCCATTTTAAAAAGCATTAATTTTCTGAATTGAAGTGTTACTATTTTTGATCAAGAGCCAAATCTTCAGATGTTCTGAATAAATCTAATTTCCCTAAAATCAGGGGCGAAAAATACAACCTTAGAAGTCACATCTTTGGTCTGAAAATATTTGGTTTTTTTTTTCCTCAGGCTCTTTTATTTATATTTGCAATATAATTAAAATAATAGCAAATATTCTATTCTATAATACATTTTAATCTGGTCAGTTATATCCAAGATATTGTAAAGTTTTTATTTATTTTACATACCCTTCCATTCCCTTTGAAACATCTTGATTTGAAAAACAAAGTGTGTACTTACTTTTAGCAAGAAACCAGACTTAATACATTATTGTCTAATGTTTCTGTACCTGATTTTCCTGATGCCTTTTACTGCAGAGTCCTTTGAATTGGTGTCAAAGAAAATTGCACAAAGTCAATGTCCTCTAAAACTTAGCAAAGGTAGGAGGGAGACTGTGTGGCATACTAAATTATCATGCTCATCATTTTAGCAGAAAACAGCATTAGACCATTATAGAAATGGATCAATATTGCAAACTGCATGGTTATGTACACATATATATGCACATATACTTGTATATATGTATGCATAACACATACAGCTGCACTATGCACAGAAACAGTCATTTCTGTTGAGATAAGAACTAGGTCTCTTGTATTTCTCTAACCATAGTAAAAGTGCAAATTTTGATCTAGTAAACAGGAGCACAAAAGAGATCACAGTGGGGCAATTTTCATATTTAAGACTCCTTTTTGTGTATAGAAAAAAACCCGAACCGTGCACAAATACCTGAGATCTTGATTTCTTGCACCTTGAAGAACACAATGTTAAATATTAAAAATAGATAATAAGTAGCCTTTATAATATTTCAAGTGATTCACAAAAATGTTCTGCTGAGTTAGGATACTAAAAGAAAGACTGGCATTATTAATGGGCTAACAGAAAATACTTACATATTAAAAATCAATGAAAAATCTCCAGATACAATTTTCATTGTTGCATTCTTTGTAGGCTTTTTTTTTTTTTTGGCTGTGCCTTCTCTTTCCACATAAGAGATTTCATAAAAATAAGCATGCAACTAATACCACTGACTGATGAATAGGAATGACTGCTTGTTATGGTTGATTCAGTGCACCCACAAAAAACATCTTGCATAAAATTATAAATTCCCAGTTGTAAGTTGTATGTTATTTAGAATGAGTGTTTATTTAATTGGATCTATTTGGACGGCTGCAGTGGGGTAGACAGATAGAACAATAACCACTGCTGTAACATAGAATTTGTAATTCAGTAGGGATTTAATCTGTTGAGATAAAACTATTTAGTATGGAATCATAGGTTCAGAGGATATTTTAGGCTGGAAGGGACCTCAAGAAGTACCTAGTCTGCCCCTTTTGTCAAAGCAGGGTCAGTTGTGGAATCAGATCAGGTTGCTCATGTCTTGATCTAGTCAGATCTAAACCTCCAAGGATGGAGGCTGCTCAAGTGAGTTGTAGTGCTTGGCTGTACTCAGGAGGAACAATTTTTCCTTATGGCCAGTATGAGCTTCCCTTCTTTTTGTTTCCCCTCATTTTTCCTCATCTTCCCAGGATGCGTCAGTGTGAATAACCTGCCACTGTGTTCCTAGCTGTTGACACACTTGTGTTTATCCTGAGGTCACTCTGTACAACTAAAAATGTTGGGTTTTTCCTCTTTTTGTAGTTTCACTCAAGGGAAGTTCAGCACTAGTAATTCAAACACACTATCTAAGTTAAGTGAGGCAGTGAAGAGAAATCCTATGCTAATATTGCCCTTTATCATTCAAGGTAAGCCTGCATGGTACAGTGGAGAGATTGTTGTATATATACATATATATGACCTAACTTGAAATGATCCAAGATATTGAAATATGTGTTAGCTGTAACATCAGCCATAGAAGTTTATAGTTGATATATAGGATTTGTTGAAAACTTGCCTTTTGTGACTTGAAGTTCATCACTTTGAGGTCATTTTTTATATATTGGAATTGTTTAGTCAGATTTCTGAAAATATTGCCCCTTGTTATCTTAAAGAGAACAATCTGTCTTTCCCTTTTTATTTTTGTCTATTTATTTTTAAAAATATTTTTAATGTTTATTACTTTATTAATATAATACTTTGGGCTTTTCTGTCAAGTTTTGTAAAAAAAAAAAAATCATTTATTCATAGTACAAAGAATGTTCATAGCACTGAAGAATGTCTGATGTCTCTGTTTTAGGTGTTGCTTTCATTATCACCCTAAGGAGTCATCCAGATTCCACAACATAGGCTGTCTAGTTTGAGCTTGAGTAATTGTGTCAGGAGGAACAGAGTGTTTTTCTCCCTCTGGAATGTAGCTAAATGTGAAAGTTAAATGTAAAGTTCATTACAATGCAGAACATGAGTTCAGATGAGTTAAAAAAATCCCACATTTTTGCCTTGCGTCCAAGTGAAAATTTCCTACTAGAAAATTCTTTTTTTTTATAGTAATAATTAAACCCCAAAAGGGGAATGCTTCTTGTGGTTTTTTTTGGGGTGCTCTTTTTTCTTAACTCTTGCAGAAAACCTCTAGTATGAACAGATGATGTGAAGGAACTAGTTTTCATACTGCACAAGATTTCAGGGAATTTGATTTCAAAAAGTCTCTGTTGGTTCCAGACACTGATGTTGGAGTCTGCCAGGTGCTTTATGGACTCTACCATACAGTTGGATTTTATCCAAAACAATTCCAGTTTACTGTACATGAGAACTGTCTGTAATATGAATACATGTATAGTAAGTAGGGACAATTAGGAAATTTGCTTCAAAAGAATGCAATAAAATGCTAATGTGAAAACATCTGTCAAGAACTGAATTTCAACATGTAGGGGATTTAGGACCTAATCCACAAAAAAATAAATTCTCATATATTTTATTAATTTTAAAAGGAAACCTGAGAATACTGAAGTAAAAATTAAGAATTATTTATATTTTAATTTATTCTCTTACACCTTTATACAAAAATATAATGTCAAAAACCAAGAGATGGCTTGTAAATGTCTGTGGTGGTGCAAGTTATATTGTCTTGCTCCTACTTCTGAAACAGATGGATGGCATGTCATAGTGTGTTTGAGAGTAACTCACCTTCATTATCTTGACTCCAAATTAAGAAAGTTGTAGCTCATTTAATAATTTATGACATGTAAAACCACCAATTCTGTTCTCCTTTCAGTAAATGTTTAGCAGCTGTTTTTCCAATGAGAGTCAGATATCCCTGAAAAGTGCATAACATCATTAATTTGAACTCTTGTTTATCCAGTTATTCCATGGATACATCCAAGAGCCTGAAAGAAAGACCTTTAAAATTCATACCCAAAAAAGTTTTTGGCATGCCCATGCACAATTATTTTGTTGCTACCTACAAGGATTGCTGCACTATACTGGCAGGACCTTATGTGCTTTTAATGTTTTGTGTTTTACAGAGCAACTGACAGAGTTGTTCCTGACTACACCATGGAATACATCAGAAAAAGATCTAGAAAGGCAGCTGAAGGAATGATAAAGATCTCCTCAAATTGCTCTGACCTCTAAAAATTGATTCAGCAAGGAGAAAAAGAAAATTATATATTTGAATAATAACAAATATTGTGAACATTTTTTCATTCCAATAATCTGAAAGCTAGAAGAGAAAATTACTATGCATTCTTTCTGGATGAAAAAAAAATCAAGATTCCCATCCAAATTTTGTTTAAAAATTTGTTTTGTAAGTCTAGCTATACAAAAGCTGAGTTCAATGGAATTTTATTTTATTTGCTGTTTCTTAGTAATCTTGGAGAATTTTTAATACCATTTTTCCTTTTAATTTTTAACAAAGTAAAGGCTCTAGCTAAAGAGAAAAAGTTATCTTCAATTCTTGCCAATATACTCCTTTCTTGGAAATTCTATTCCATGGGATTAAATTTTATTTTCTCAGGCAAATAATTACAGTTAATTTTGTATCAAAAGTCACAGTCTTTTGAGGCAGTTATAACAAGATCACAATGGCATTATCTTTTAAAGCTTTTTAAGCCCCTGCTTAGGCTTAGATTCTTCATATTTAGCTTTCTTCTTACCTAGAACTCGAGTTCTCTGCTGGGATATTTTCATAAGTGCATGATTACTTAGAATTAGGAGAGGCATGACAAACTCTTTGCAAGGGAAAAGTATTTCTTTAAGTGGTGTTAGTTTTGAGCAGTTTTTCATTAGATTCTGTAGTTTTTGTTCAGGAAGGGATTTCTAATCAGATCAATGGTGTTGTTATAAATAGTCATAGAATCACAGAATATTCTGAAATGGAAGGGATCCACCTGGATCACTGCAGTCCATTAAGGAAAATGTGCTATGATGACGTTTGGAAACAATGCAGTCCAATCATAAACTCTTTGTAAAACACAGATCAAAGGTGTTCATCATATATTTTCTGGGTTCATTTTCTTGTTTGTATTAATATTATTGTTGTGATGAAAATAGGAAGTCTACTTCTACTTGTGTGAAGTATCTTTCTGTCCATCATCAGTGATGTCATAAAGCTACAGCTCTTTTAGTAGGAAACCAACAAAAATAGTGCATGAAGCACTTGGGGGAAAAAGGTAAATGGGTCAAATACTCAGCTGCACCTGACCTGTGGATGCAGTGAAGGCAGTTTTTCAAAGCTTCATGTGACCTCCTAGTCTCTTGAAATTTCCTGCATTACAAGTTACAAAGAAATAACTATATCTTATATTAAATAAGGTAGGTATAAAGATTTCTGTGAAACCTTTTTATGGAGGATGAAACAGGATCACACCCTCTGTTCCATTCCCATCAGTGCAACTAGCAGCAGTGAGTTGTTTAATGAAGACATGGTCATGCCAGATCCATCTGTATTATACTAGTGAAGAATTGCCCTAAATTATCTCCTAGCTATCTTTGGATAAAATTGTCTGATTATTTTTAGATAGATATTTGAAATAGAGAGGCAAAATTAAAATGCAGAAAATATCAAGTCAGGGTAGAAACTAAAGATACTAATGACACTATTTTCCTGCAGAAGAAGTGTCAGTTCTGGAAAGAACTATCTATGATATATTTAATCTTTAATAAGGCTGGATGAAGTAGAAACATCTTTGGATTCATAGGTTTTTATACCTATGGACCAAAAATATAGTGTTATTGTATATAATAGCATAATATTTTTTGCACAGAAGTTCTATAATCAGACCTGTAATTTCAGTTTAAGATAAAATTATATCTAGAAAGCATATCTGGTATTGATGTCACAGTTTAATATGACAGACAATTCACTATTGGATGATGCAGAATGACTTTCCTGTATTGTAAGAAGATAAACATAAATGTTCCCATGCTCTGTGCTCTTTCCCTCTATAATGCCCACTCTTCTCTTCCCTACTTTTAAAAAGTAGTATGCATATACACTGGTTATGTTTGATACCACATAAATAAACCAAACAAAAACCATTTCACTTAAAGTCTGTACAAGTAGTGTGATACAATGTGCAGTGTATTATCCACTTCACCACTTTAGGTCTGCTGGGAGGAAAGGGTTAAAAGTGAAGATTGGCAAGGAGGGTGTGATCTGCTCAAATGACCTGGCAGCTGGGAATACCAAGGCCTGGAGAATATCAGTGTGGGGAGCCATATATTATTCCTACTGCTGTTTATCCTTTGTCTGTTTTGAGAAGTAGAATTTCTGTGCAGAGATAACATAAGTGTTTACAGAAACTTTGAGGCACTCTCACAGACATGCTTGAGCTCCCTGTTGGGAGACAGATCAAAGCTCAGAGATCATAAAAAGCTCAGGGGTGATCACAGCACAGTGGCAACTACGGCTGCATGGGCCCTTGATAAATGGGTGCAAACAGCAGCCCTGCCACCCACTGGGACTGGACCAGGACCAACAGTGCCTGCACCCTCCTTTGGTCTCTTTCTGCTGCCCAGGTGTTGCTTCAGGATCCTCCAGTCAGTGAGGAAATTAAATAAATTTACTCTGTGTTTCAGCCATAGTTTTGTAGTTCTGGTCACCTGCCTGTGTTGATTCACACAAGGGGTCTAGACCCCATGCTCTGTAATGTAGATTCTTTATTCAGCACACTTCAACGTTCTAAAGTCAGTGCTCTGGAGAAATAAAAACAGCCAAACACAAAGGAAATAAATTAGGCATTTTAAAATGGAGCCTGTACAACATCGTAGATCTAAAGACTTCAACATCTTCTTAAATGGAAAGCTGGTGAAAGCTTGGAGACATCACAAAAAAACCTTTGAAAACCAACACAAAAACCCAACACAAAAACCCAACACAAAACCCAAAACCATAATGCATGTAAGTAAGGCTTAGGGAGAAAAATCATCTGAAAAAAAAAAAAATTCCAGTTTTCACATTTCATTCAGGAATAAAAAAGAGTTCTAGAGAAATGTGTATTTCTTACCACATTAAAGAGACTGGATTATGATGAACAAATAAAAATTAAAGCCAGTGGCTAATATCATCACTCTGTTAAAAGATAAACATAAAAATGCTAGACCTGATCAAATGAAAAATGTACATCTGAATATGTATATTGTTATATTTTTGATATTGAATCTAGTAAAGCATTGAGCATCATAGTGGAACACACTGCTTAGTAACTTACTTGAAGACATTCATATGCCCTACCAAAGTCTAGCTACTCTTTTACCATAAAATCTGTTCATTCCTGGAAAGAGAGCTGAAGATGAAGATCCTGAGTTTTCTTAGGGGCCTTTTCCGACCAAAATCATTCTACAGCTGCTAGAGGGCCATCTGAGCAATTAGCTATTAAATATTTGTTAATAGTGGCTTTGCATCTTAGAAGCTTGTAATAAAGTAAAAAGAGGAGCCATTTTTGCCTTAAATACTTGTGATTTTTACTAAGAATGCTGCTTGTAGTCTAAAGATTTACAAATTATTGCTTCAGGAAGATCAGAAAAAGAATACAATTTAGCACAGATTGTTTTTATTTTACTTGAAACAAAAGGCCTAATTTCCATGATCAATGCTCTTATTCCCAAGAGGAAAATGAATAGTTTACTTGTCAGTTTCATCTAAAGAACTTTCTGTTTTCTTCAAGAAATGCTTGAAGTCAGTTTTCATCACTTCCAATTTATTCCACTCCATTTTTCAGCCTAATATGTTAATGAAACTTGTCCTTAAACCAAATAATTTTGAGAATTCTAAGACCGCATGTTTAGGATTAAAAAGTCCTAAAAATAAAAGGTAGAAGTTTCTCATACACAAACCAAGAACTAAATCTTACTTAGAAAGATTTTTGCTCTCACAGTTTTGGGCAGTGTAAAAGCATAGGAGATGCTGAAATAAGCCCTTGGATAAGGCAACTGATGCAAAACACAAGATGGCCAGGATCCTGAGGAACGTTGCTGTTGCAGAAAATTAGTCTGAATTCCTCTGTCAGAAAAGTTATCTTATTTGCATAACAATAATTATTCTTCCTCTTTTTTCTTCCATCTCCTGCAGTGCAAAAATTATGCTGATATGTCCAGTTTGTGTCATCAATTTTCTGTCCCATTCAGACATGCAAGTCAAAAATTATCTTTAGTTTTGATCCATTTGTACATGGAGTTGAACATCTGTGAAATTTATCATAGCTGTAGTTAGAAGAGAGAACTAGTTAGCCACAGTACAACTATTCCTGCAATATTTGTCTTACATGTGGATTAATCAATTTCATGCCAGCCTCTTTGAATGGTCCCTTACCTTTTATTAATAGATTTACTCTGGAAATCAATGTTTTCAATGTTGCATAGAATCATAAAAAACAGAATGGTTTGGTTTGGAAGGAACCTTAAAAATCATCTAGTTCTAACTACTCTGTTGGGGCAGGGATGCTTCTCACTAGACCAGGTTGCTCAGAGCTCTGTCCAACCTGTTCTTGAACACTTCTAGGGATGGGGCATCCACAACTTCTCTGGGCAACCTGTTCCAGTGTCTTGCCACCCTCAGAGTAAATAATTTCTTCCTAATGTCTAATCTAAACCTACTCTCCTTCAGTTTAAGACCATGCCCTGTGTCCTATCATAACATGCCATTGTAGGAAGTTCCTTTCCAGACTCTTTTAAGAACCAGAAGGCTTCTATAAGATGTCACTTTCCAACACATAATATCAACCACAAGGAAGTACCCTGCTGTTGATACTGTTAAAAAATATTCAATTTATTATCAGAAAATATATCAAAGAAAATTGCAGTATCTCTGGTTTTAAATGTTCTTCACTGTCTTTTTCCTCAAGTCTCATGATCTCTACCCCTCAACATAGTAGAAAAGTTTGAGGTGTAATGTAGAAAGGAAAACTAGAAGAAATATGGATGGCACAGGAAGGACATGCCTCCCCACATGCTCACTCCAGATCGATACCATTCCTAAATAAGGAAGCCTATGGGAAAATTTTTATCTGAATATGATCACTTGTTCTGTGTTGGATACTGTTCCCCATGCAATTTAAAATGCTGCAGCTGATTTCTCTCAACTTGGTGTATCTTCCAAGGGTTGATTTATGAGTATATTCAAGTTCTTACAGCTGTCATAACTTGGCAAACCCCAGAGCCTTCACTCAAAATAGCACTCTAGTGTAGCAACAAATAGTCACATGTTGCAGAGATAGGTTTGGGATAAGTTTTCATCTTTTTTTTGGTTGCTTGGTTGGGTTTTTGTTGGGTTTTTTTTTATTATTATTATTTTGGTCACAGAAATAGTTGCTTTATTTTGTTGAAGGCTTAGAACTATAACTTCCATTCTCTACATAGCCAGTGGAGTGTAGTTTGTGCATGTAGGTTAGATGCCTAACTGCATATTAGGAATACCTCAAAATATACTTTTACTGAAAGAAGCATGATTATTCCTTCCGTACCTATTATTTAATTGTAATGCATCTGGAAAAAAATGAAGTGAGGCAAAATCCTCTCTATTTACTGGCTCTATAATTTTACTAAATATAGTACTTTGAAAAGCAGTGGCAGTGTATTATTTTCATGGAAAATTTGTGCAGCTGCAATGCAAGAGGCTTCCCCACATTAAGAACTCTTCATTCCTTGAGTTAATCTTATATATTCGTATAGATAAATATGATAAAAAAACCCTTAATTCATCCTTGTCCTTTGTTATTTTCAACTTATGAACTAGCTTCAAGTGATAGAAATAATTTATAGCCTAAACAGAGAAAAATGGGGTGGGTGTGGATATATATGTGGGTGTGGGTGTTTGGGTGTGTGTGTATCTTTTTTTTCTGGGGGGAAAAAAAAAACAACCAAACAATCCCACAAACAAAACCCCCTCAACTTTTGGGTAAAAGGCCATTATTTAGATAAGACTTGATGCTTATTATTTGTGATACACTATGTCTTTGCCTAAAATTCCCTTTTGTTCTTTTTTTTTTTTTTCTCATCAAAAAGTGACCTGTTCTGTTTCAGATATGAAAGGTGCACATTAAAAGAATATGAGCTAGCAAATATCTTTACTGAAGCACTGTTGGCAGCCAAGATCACTGACAACTTCCTGGCTGTGATTCATAATCTATATTGGTGCCTTTGAGACAGCAAGCTATTGATTTTTCCCAGTCTATAATCCAAGACCATATACACAGCTTGTTAGACATCTGTGGGAATATAAACTGAGTTTTGATACAATTTAGAGAGCTTCTGTTAGCGGGGCACTTAGTTTTTGTCTTTGAGAAAATCTTTACACATCTGTGTAATCTTGAAGAGATTTTTAACAGTTAATTCAATAGAGTTTGGGTTGCTGCTTTTATTTTTTTCTTCCTTTTTGTAAACTGCTTTCTTGAGTGTAACCCGTGTGAATCAAATTTTAAGTGAGCAGTTATAACATATAGGGAACTCTTTCTAATGTCGTTAATGCTGTTTTCTCTTTTATTTCCTTTGATTTTTTCAAGCATAATTTGGAAGTTCTCCTGGTTTTTCATGGTTAATATCTTGTCAATTTTATCTGTCCTTCCCACGAAATCATTCCTGTCTTTACTGTGGAACTTATGGTACATATGCATAAATAATATTCAAAAGAATAATCATTAACTGCATTGTAGTTCCCCAACCATAAAGGATATTAGATAAGTGCACCAAAATTCTTCAAAAACTACACATAGCTAAAAAATCTTTTGGGTTCAAGAACTACATTTAGTGTTTTCTGTCTTCTGAGAGTCAGCTAAGGCAAAGCAAGAGGCTAATACAGTTTGCAGCTTATGCATTAATGCCGTGGAGAACAGTCTTAATATGAGTTCTTTTAAATATTATTTATATTTGTCCAAGAGTACTTTAAGGGCTACCATGTAAGGAGAATAACACTGATGTACTTTGTGGACTTCAGATGTTAGAAATATTGTCATGCATGTCATCACATTGCATGCTGGTTTGGAAGGCTGGGAAAATATTTACCCTCTCTCCAAAATCAAAATAATGCATTCTTGATTCCATGTTATAATTTAGCTAAACGTGAGTGATCCAGAAACCATGTAATCAGAATGGGATAATTTCTTGTTTTATTTTATATGATAGATAAATTTCCTTAAACAATAAGGAGAAAAATGTTGGTATCCATGTATAAAGATTAGCATTTTTTTTTATTAGAAAACTGGACCAATTTTCATAAGTAGTGGAAAAAGATAATAACATTATAACATGAAACAAAATCACATTGGTATAGACTGCTTCTAAATGGAATTTTTACAGAAGACCACTTCATATTTCAAAATAGTTTTCCATAAAGGGGTGGGTTTTTTTACTAGTTCATTTATCTACAACTTAATTGGTTTCCAGGAAAATAAATTAAGTTTCTAATTCTCTGTATGTTTATACATTTCTCATCCTGAAGATCATGAGTAAATCAACTGAATTAGTATTACACTTTAAGTTAAACAAAAGACAGTGTTTTTGCAAGGTCAAAGATAATGGAATGTGGAAAAAGTTAGAAATCTAGAATAGATTGGATTTATTAATTTTAGTTTCAATCAGATATCATATTCCACAACATTGCTTCCCAGTATTTGTATAATTTTAAACTCGTATTTCAGCTGAATTATTTAGAGAAAATCTTCAAATAAGCCCTCCTCAGAGAAAACAAAACAAAACAAACTGATAAACTTTTTTTTTTCTTTTTTTTTTTTTTTTCTATGTTTAATTACTGTGTGGAAAAATATTGCATCTTGCAGGCTTTATCTTTCCTAAGTTCCTATCTACCTGCTGGGATCTAATATGGAGCAAGAGGACAACTTATATGGACTGACCCTGCCAGTGGAGACTGTAAAATGAAATAAGAAGGGCAAAATCATTAAAAAGGCAAGGAGAACATGTTGAAGTTTTGTATGCTAATTATAGTTCACTAGGTTATCCAGACAGAGCAGGTACAAGAGAAAAAACAGAAAATTTGATTGTATGCTTTCAAGACTTCCAATGTCAAGATAAATATTTCTAATTCTTATTTCTGGAAATCTGAAAGGATTTTGGATCCATTCATCATCTCAAAACTGTGAGAAACAGATCATTCTTGCTTGTATCATAGGATGGCAAAGAAAGAATGAGCAGACACTGTGGTGTCTAGCACTCTAGAAATGTGTGTGATGATAAAAGTGAGATGGAGCATAGTTAGCAATAGCAGATAACACAGTTTTACTAAAGAAACTGTTGTTCTCAATAAGGAGTTCAAATTTGTTCTACCTACATACAGGAAGATAGTTAATCTCGCTCAAATTCAGATGCTGTTTTAAAAGTGGCTACAAAATGTGAAGAATTGTCAGTGCTTAGTGCATGTTTACTCTTATAGGTTTGTATTGTTTCAAAAAGGATGGAGACAAATGTTCCTTCGTTATAATTTTCCATTTGGAATTCTACATACACTGCTGTACCAAAGACACAGAAATTGCACACTGCCCTGTTAGTTACCCTTTCCCATCTTCTGAATTCAGTATTATAACAAAGGCTGTTTTCCCAATGTGAAAATAAATGTATGATTATATTCAAATCAAACAGTGTGAGAGACAAGTATTTCCATCTTTATTCTCTTATTACTCAGCAAAACTTGCTCTCCCCCTTCACTCAATTTCCTTCTACCTGCTAAGTACTGCAATAGTCACAAACTATCTTTTAGTGAACATCATAGGGTAAAAAACAAACACATATTTTGAGAGTTCATTTTCACGTGTAGTTATAGGATATGATAAGAGCACGTTGACTAAAATATGAGTAATTTACTTTCATCCAGAGACAAACTCTAGACATCAGTGGGTGTAATAAAACTCCAGTATCCCTGGTCAGGATATTATAAATGCTCTTTCTTTCCTTCAGATAAAGGTATCAGTCCACACAGAGAAATGTATTCAATGTACCACACCATTGTACCAGCTGAAATTGTGCAAGCTTTTCAAGTGTCTCTGCTTTCATTTTTCACCTTTTGCTAGTTTTCAATACAAATCTGCCTTTGTCCTCAGATAGAGGGAAAAAGTTCTACAGTAATAAACCTAGTAAATTATAATTCCTCTTATTTTTAGCACCTAGGATCTGGAAGTCAGCACAGGGGTATAATGCATTGTACTGGTCATGAGGTATGTCCCAGAAAAGGGATTCACAGCATATGATTATCACTTGGAGTTGCAAATTGGTATAAATATGAAGATCATAATTTAATATGAAAAATGGTAGGACTTGTGTTTTTGTGAGTTTCCAGTTTTTAAAGGACTTGCTCTTTGGAACATCACATTTCAAAGAAAGTCCTAAGGAGCAAATGCCTTGCTAGATGTATATTTCTAACACTCAGAGAGAGAGAGAGAGCAGCAGTGACCACCCATGTCAATGGAAACAAAGAATATATAGGGTAAAGGAGATAGCTTTCCCTGATTTGTGAAAGTCCAAGTAAGTTTTTAGATTTTCTACTGATCTAGTTGAGAATAAGATGCTATCTTCCAAAGTAGATGAAAAACACTGAAGAGTTATTTTTGGAAACTTTTGAAGGTCTTCACAGTTTGATAGAAATAGGCAATGATGTGTAAATACATGTTTCTAATTGGACAGCTTTTTACACATGAAAAATAAAAAAGGGCATCAGCCCTTTAAATTGTCACCATATAATCATATAAAAATGGAGAACTTTAAATATTTACTATAAATAACAGAAAACTGATATTTCAAAGTTGTTTCCAGTAGTCCATTATATGGCAAGAAAAATTCAGTGAGACTTTATCACTCTTTGTGAGAAATAGAGAAGCATGTTTGATAATTCTATTTTTAGATAATTTCAGAACTTCTGTATTTCATGGATTTAAATTAGACCAACATCACAGAACCTTTAATTAATTTAACCCTTCTTCCAGAATAGCATTTGTGTTATCTGCATATGAAAAACATACATAAGGAAAAATGAGAATGGGCATATTTATTTATTTATTTATTCATTTGTTTATTTATTTATTTTTATTACCAACAACAGAAAAACTTGCTTCTGAAGCTCATCCATCTCTACTTTAAGGATGGATGCTTTATTTTTCTCAGAAATTATATTCTCTATTCTTTCCACAAATACAAAGAAAAATAAAGGGCCAGTCCATATGCCTAAAGTATAGACCACAGATACTTAGAAAGCAATTATTTTACTGAAACATAAGAATATTTCTGTGAGTAATTATAAAGATTGCAATTTAATATGAAACATGTTAGGACTTGTGCTCTTGTGGGTTTGCAGTTTTTAAAGGATTTTTTTTTCCTACCAATTCCCAGAACTCCTATTTACTTCAATGGTAGCTGCAGGTGCCGAAAATCCATTTGAATAGCCCATACTGATGTGAAATTTTGCAGTGGCCTTTCTCTCACACACATGCTCACACATGTTCCTCTTTACCTTTCTCTCTTTTTCCCTCCATCTGCCCAAGATTAAGGCCAATCTTGCCAGACATGAATACTCTTATAGTGGAGATACGAAAATTACAAAGAAGCAGTTAAATGAAAGAGGGGGGAGGGGGAACAGAATAGAAAATAGAAATAAATTTGAAGTTCTTATGCTGCCTTTTTTTTCCCCCAGAACTTTTAAAAAATAAAATGCAACCTTATGATGAGGAGCTAGATTTCCTAGAATATTAATTGAGACTCAGGGTACATGCAGATGACTGAATTCTTTTAGAAGCACCTCTAATGCATTTTTACAAGGGTCATTGTGTTTTACAATGTAACAAAAAAAAAAAGAAAAAAGAAAATAAATCACATTTTTACTATACTTGAAATAAAAATAGGCAATTGGAAATGCATTGTAAACAGGATTATTCAAACTCAGCTTGCCATAAGATAGAAACAGCTTTTAAGCAGGCTGTTACATAAAGGTCCGGTATTTCTGAGATTTTTATGAGAGTAATCTAATGCATTGGTCAGACAAGGTTAAGAATAATGCCCTTGCAGTCTCCCTAGATGCAATGATAGTATTTGATGTGAATAAAAAGGCTACACTTTCTGGGTGTTGCTGAAACTGAACTGCATAGACATCTATTTGGAGATTTGGTTATGAACTTTAATATTCCTCAGGAAAAAATAAAATCAAATAAAATTTCCACCGTCCTTTTGAATCTTTTTTTCCCTGAGTTTTGTACTTATGCTTCGTTGTCCATCTTTTCCTCCTTTCTTCGCATTAGCTTTCAAAACACTTCCTGAGGCTTTTAGAAATGTCGTAAACTTACTGTATCATTACTGATGCACACAAACAGGAACATAAATGAATACTGTATGTGGATGATATTCTTCTTTTTATAACCCATCCTGATATTTCAATCCCAGCTATTACACTGTTCATAAATCAGTTTGGGATCCTCTCTGGCTTTAAAAGTAATTATAATAAATCCAAAGATATGTTTATGTATAGGAGGCCAATTGAACCCTTTGCTTTTCAGTTTCCATTTAAATTGGTCTCCAGAGGTCTTACCCCAGGTTATTTATTCCTTTTTCTTTAGATCTGCTGTACAGATTTAATCTTGCTTTTCTGCTTTGTAAAATTCAAGAGACGCTGTACAGGTGGTTTTTGTTCTTTCTCTTTTTTTATTAGAGACAAGAGCTGTCATTAATTAAAAGCAAAATGCATTTTGTGTTTTCCTCTGATAATAAATAAACTCACTAAGGTATTGTGAAGACTGGGTTAAGAAATGTTTCTAGATACCTTGAAAGGAATTTCTCAATTCATTTAGTTATTTTAATACAGAACAAAAAATGTTAGTCTGCTCTATAATGCTTCCTTTTGCCTGACTGTTAAGTAGAATTCAGCTTCTAAGTCCTTTCTTTTCTGCATCTTTCTGACTGATTAAATTCTCATACAGGAATCATATCAAGGTAAGTTGGCATGTCAGTAGGTGTGGATTAGAGCAACAGAACTGCATGGCTGGAAACCTTTGTCTGATCACACAGACTTCTGATTTCACAAAGCTATTCTTCCAGAAATGCAGCAAATGCCAGAGTATCTTGAAAGAGGTCAGCTGAGAGAGAAGATGCAAATCTTAGCAACGATCTGTTAAGAGCAATGTGAAAAATAAGGGAATTTATTTCATGAAACATAGACCTGAGGAACACCCTTCCACAGGATTTTATTTCACCTTTTTTATTTTATCTCCATCCCCTAAATAAAATGTGAGCCACATGTAAAATTCAAATCTGTGAGTGAAAATGTCCCTTTTCAAATATAATAACTCATCAAATAAATATCAAATATTTCAAATCCTTTTCACTGTCTTAGCACCTGAAGCATATAATCTTTATAAGAGAGATAAAAAACAGAGCTTCCTATACTTTGATTGTGAAATAATTTTCACTGTAAGAAACCATACTTCAACAGTTTGATGTTACAGAAATGGGCATATGAGAAGGGATATTTATGAGGAAAAGTGCTGTGCTGACCTTAGTATGCATCAAGGCTGTTTATGTCCAGAAGCTGCCAGAATAGAGAGAGGAATTCTGTAAGAGAGGCTTTTTTTTTTTTTTTTTTTTTTTTTTTTGGTAGGGGGTGACTTCTAGGTGGCATTTCTTTGTTTGCTTAGTGTTTCTTTTTTTGGTGAGGGAGAGTTTTTTTTTTTTTTTTTTTTTTGGTTTTTTTTTTTTAGGAATGCTCTGAAAGACATGAAATAATCTAATACCCAGAAGATGTTGCTTTGAGAGCACTGCAAGTTATAAAAAAAGAACACAATTTTCATATGCTCTTCTGGAAAGTGGGAGTTTTTCTAGAGGTCAAGATTGTAGAATTAAGAAATGCTGGATGCTAATGTAATCTGAACCAGAAAACCAGACTAGAAAAAAGGGTTACCTGCAAGGACCAGATAAGCAGGTTAGCTGAAGAGCTTTCATTTAATCTCTCACCAAAAAGATTCGAGTTTTCTTTCTAAATTACAGAGAATGTTGTCATTTTTTTCCTGTCTTATTTTAATTTTTTAAAATTTCTTTTTATTTCTTTTCTGTTATTAATAGACAGTCTATATTTTTGAAATTTTCTGGAACATTCATTTGTGAGAGGGTAAAACACTTCAGGGTTCAGGTTAGTGTACTGTCACATCATGATGTGCCTTAACATTTTTAAATTATCTCACATACTGACTGGAGGATTGAGATATATCTGCTACTAAAGGCTAATAAGCAAACTGGACAAAATACTTTTTCACTAATTCAGATCAATAGTCCTAAAGAAACCTTTTTATAGCACTTTTCTGCACAAACACATTATGAATATTAATGCCAACAATATAACTTTAAAAATGCAAATGTTGACAGTGTCCTAGATGGTTTCAAATTTCTTTGCCTTTCTTGTTTTTTCCTTGATTTGAGATAGTAGCTTTATTTCTGTTAGATTATGACCAACTATGTTTTGGAATATCAGTGTAGTACACAGATTTATTATCTCATCCCATATTCAAGACTTTCTGTAGTCTTATCCTAATCCACCTGTGAAAAATACAGACTGAGTAAATGATTACTGTGTTTGGACATGCACTAAGATGAATGTCTTCTGAATGAAGTTAAAATCCATTTTCAGCCTAACACAAACCTTTACTTGGACTTGCATCTGTCTTCATAGAATCAAACAGGTCTTGCTGGTGTGTTCTTTGTTTTTTGGGCTTTTTCAACAAAGACAAATTAATTTCCTTTCCATTCGTTTCCTAATGACTGACATCAACCTCCTATGCATCCCTTCCAATGGAATGAGCTCCTCAAAATCTTGTGCCCTAGATTTGGCTGGGATAGAGTTAATATTGTGCTTTAGTAAGTGGTACAGTGCTGTGGTTTTGGGATTTAGTATTGAGGATAATGTGGATAGCACATTAATGTTTTAGATTTGCTAAGTGGTGCTTACTCTAAATCAAGGACTTCTCTGTCTTGTGCCTTGCCTGTGAGCAGATTCACAATATGCTGGGAGGGAGCACAGCCAGGACAGCTGACCCAAAGTGACCAAATAGATATTCCATACCAGAGTGTGATGCCCAATATATGAGCTGGGGGAGTTGGCCAGAAGATGTTGATTGCTGTTCTGGGGCAGGCTGGACATTTGTCAGCAGGAGGTGAGCAATTCCAGTGTGCATCACTTGTATTTATTGGGTTTTATTTCTCCCTCTCTCCTTCTCATTACAATAATTATTGTCATTGCTGTTATTTTACTTTATTTCATTTATTAAACCTCTCTTATGTTAGCCTGCTTTGTGATTCTCTTTCTTGTCCCACTTGGGCCATGGGTGTGAGAAAGTGAAAGAGCAGCTGCAGAGTACTAAGTTGTTCACTGGTTTTGAACCACAACAGTCCTTGAAACTGAATTAAGATCTTGCAACTTATTTTAATAATGGCTCTTTCTTTAGAAGCACACTTTTACACAAATGAAGCTATTGACATTTTCCTGGGAATAAACATTTTCTCTATAGAAGAGCCTGTAGGATCATGAGCCTATTAGGTTCTGAGATGCCATTTGCTTTTCAAGTGAATACTTAGTTCTGATTTTGACTTTAGGAATACTTATGAGGTTTACATTCCTGCCTGCAATGGATACATTGATTTTGGACACCTTGGTATGCTTACCTCTAGGGTTTAAGAAAAAAAAAAAAAACAAAACAACTAATATTGGGGATTCTCTTTCTTTAAATGTCTTTATTTCTATTTTTCTACTGAGAACCCCTGGATATGCAAATCATGAGGCTATTCTGGAGGGCTTATCTGTTTTGTAAATCACTTTTGGGTAGGAAGGACATGAGAGTGGCAGAAAGCATTTTTCTGCTGTATACACAGTAGAGATTTAAAAACTGCATTGAACTATCTGTATTATTGCACAACAGTTTTGATGGTAAGCAGGATTTGTGGATTATATTAATCTTTGTAATTTGAAATCTCTCTGTCTGAACATATACAATTTAGAAATATTAAGAGGTGCTTCTCAATGTCTTTAATTCTTTTTCAAATATTTTTTACATATCTGTGGGTGCCTACATATATTCAAATATGTATCTATAGATTTGCTTGGTGCTTTGCCATTATTTGGCTCAGAAATAATTTGATCAAGTAATTCTAGGATCAATGAAATTCATGTAATTGATTACTATGTATATATTTAGTTCTCAAGTATCCAGCTCTGGTCTCAGTTACAGACACAGGGTTATGATTGCTGGGGGCAGTCTATCTCTATTTCTCTTGGTCTTGGTAATTTAACTGGTTTTACATAATTCCAGAGAAAACTATCTTTGAAGTATGTTTTAATATGAATACTAGACATAGTTTGCCCCTACAGAACTATGTTTCTGAGATTCTTAGAGTAATACTAATCAGCCTAATTTTTATTATTTTTATACTTATTCTACTTATTGAAGTTTTCTTGATATGCATATAACTGTTTATACCATTGGCAAGAGTGAAAGACATTTGAGTCAAGTAGGCTCAAAACCATTCTGGCAAAAAAAACTACATCACATTGCTGCATGATATCAGAATTAAGCACATGAATCTTATCAAAGTCAGACTTGGCTTTTTTAAGCTTTTTTTATTATTATTATTTGCTTAGAGATGTTTTGAAAGTACTTTTCAGATTAATGAATGAACAGATTAACTAGCTACTATCACCTCATATAATTAAACTTGCCTAGGATATGGGGCTGCATTTTAAATGTACCTACTTGCACCCATTCCATGTTTTAAGCTACAAGGTCTAGAAAACTCTAGGAGTGTTTTGTACATCTTTGTGTATAGTTCTCTTCTTTATTTGATACTACGTAGGCCCATATAGAAGGCAAAAGGAGGACATGATTGAGACGTGCACGATATGTATGTTAAAGAACAAAGCTAATGAACAAAGCTAATGAACAAAGATAAGGAATTTTTTTCTTTTAACAGTTAAGACCAGGGAGAAGCAACCGATATAAAGAATATAAAAAAAAAAAAATTAAAAAACAAATTCTTGATCTTTGGAACTCCATCCAAAAGATATATGACTCGATTTTCTCAGGATTCAAAACATGGATAAGTATTTATTATATATTTCACTTAATTAAAAATATTTTTTAAGAGTGAATAAGAAAACAACTTATGAAAATCAATAAGGAAAAGAAACTTGAAACTAAGGTGGAATTTCACAATTTAGTGGTATATTATCTATTTCTTTTGCAAAACTGAAAAAAAAAATAGTTACAAACCAGATATAATTTAAATGGAGAGAATTAGGACCCACATTTATTAGGAGGCAGGTTTTACCTTAGAATTATTGCTTCAGAAGTACTCATTGCTGAAAATAAACCTGAGGGAATGCTTTTCCACTTATTATAAGCCTGATCCTTGATCTTGCAGTATGCTGAGGTTTGCTTTTTGGGCTCTGTGCTTTAATTGTTTTGGCTAGCACCATGCTGAATTGCAACCCTGGCCTTTAACTGCTAAGAGGATATAACTCTAGTAAACAGAACAACATATCCATGGCAACCTACAGTTTTACTTCTAACTCTTCAAAACACAAAAGGGTAATTATTTTTTTTTTCATTATATTTTTATATTCCTATGGCTCATAATAACAGTGATGACCTCCTGGCTGGGCATTTCCAAGCTATTAATGACAGGCTGAGTTATGCGACCTTGGCTTCACCTGGAGCCATTAACTTTTCTATCTAGTCATTAACTGCTGAGAAATGCCCTCCCTTTTGGTCATTATTTCTTATATATGCATTTCTTAAATAGGCATTTTCTGCAACAATTACATGTCAGAGTAATTTCATATTTTTTATTAATAAGTACTATCTTATCTTTGTGTTCAAACCACAGGGATCCTTTGACATCTAGCAGCTTGCACATCATTTAAGTTTCTAAGGAAGAGGTCTTCAGTTATGCACAGGCAAATGGGAGACAGAGGGCTTAAAACAGCACGTTTTACATGGGAGGAAAAATCCTTGCATCGTTTGAGTTAAATCTATGGAGCATATTCAGAAATGCTGAGGAATTCATTTTTAGATCGGGCATTTAGATGTACAATGTATGCATTCCACAATACCAGCTAGAAAACCCTTAACGTTAATAGTAAAGGTGACCTCTAAGTTATCCCTCCTGACTACTGGATCTTTAGACAAAATGGTTAGTAATTTCACTGGGATTAATTTGCCAGCATTTTGCAGACCCTTATCTTATTTTCTGGAACTCATAGAGGGATCAGAATCCACATGATATATTTCTCTTATCTGTCAGTGCAGCAGCATAAGATAAAAGAAGATTCTTTATTGAATGGATATATTTTTCATTGTCCTTCATACCATAGATTAAATGGGCCTTGTATGATTTTTCTTTTCCTGATACAGCAAACCATACTTCTGCATAAATAACTTCTGTCTAATTCTAAGAACTCTTATGAAGAGCTCAATTATCATTTTTTTAGATGCTATAATTAGTGGCCTTACCTGGATCAAAAACTAAATGTTGCTGGAGGGGAAAAAGGCTATAGAGTTATTTTCAAGGGTGGGACTTAGTTGTCTGCATCAATGACAAAGATTATCATATATGCCTGGAAATATCAGCAACAAAGGATTTGTTTAATTTATTTGTTCCTGTATCTCAGACATAGAGTTATACTTCTGTAAACAATGTTCAATGAAGTGCTTAGTTCTTTGCATAGGAAAATTCTCTGAAAATATCCTTGACTAAGAAAAGATATCTGTCCTATGAAGACAAAATAATATTTCCATCAGATAAATTTGTTATTCTTTTTGCTGTTATTTTATTAAGGTATCTGGTTTATTAGAGAATATCATTCTAATTTTTTGCAATAGAAGAGGGGGAAGGGAGGGAGAGAGAAGTGAACAAGGCCAGAAGAACGTACACTCAAGAAGTAAACTGTGCAAATCTTGATAAATGCAACTCCACTAGTAAGTGACAATATAGGTGAAATATTTCTCTTTTAAACTTTTTCCATTAGTTTTTTGACAGGAATATACTAGTTCAGCTTTAATGAGATTCTAGTGTAAAAACTTCAGGGCTAAATAAAAGAAACAAATCAAAAGGACCGGATGATTGCCATTTAATGTGAAAGAATGAAAGTGCAAACAATCATTGTATGACATCTAGCTGTGCTAGTCACTGCAGAATGACAGGTAGAACAATTCAAAGTTACTGATCTAAAGATGGAATAACAGCTCATATGTTTGAAGTGCTCAGAAGATGAAGAAATAAAACAGACTCTAAGATAAGACATGGTTAAGCCTTTTAAATTCCATGCCTTATTGTCAGTATCATTTGAACGCTTTTGTACACATTTTTTTTCCCCCTCAGAAACTATTTTATCGAAGGAATTACTTTTAAGAGCTGATTTTTATTATTATCCTCCAGGCTGTATGGTGTGCTTTGTTTTTCAACAAGATGAAAAAAAATGTACACAATGAAAAGTATATTACTAGTTTTCTAAGCACACATATTGTATATATTCAGAAGGATGTATTCTGAGTATATATTGTTAAGCTGTGCATTTTAAGTTCAATAAACCACATGCTAATTTGCTCTACATGTAGTCTCACTTTTTTAACATGCAACATAACAAATTTGTTATGAATTTCTGTTTATATTTTCCTTGTCTATTCTTTTCTTGATATTATTTTAAGGCTCTAAGGAAAATCACCTATTCTTTCTTTCAGCAAGCCCTTTTTATCAGTGAAATAACCTATTCTAGTTACTGCTGGAAACAATAATCTGTAATTGCTGCTTTCAGTCCTAATTTGGCTTGTCTCTAGTTTTTCATCTCAATCTAATCTAAACCTATTTGAGCAAATAAAATGATATTTACCTCATCCTCTGTTACAAGCTTTCAAGATTACAGGCTTCAGGAAAAATCAATACAAAATACCAGCTTAGCAGCAGGTTTGTGCTCAGAAAGAATGCTAACTTTTCTTTCCTGCATTTTCTGACTCTCTACTCCCCTGGAGTGAAAGCAAACCTTAGACTATAAGAACCGAAGGGTAAAAATGAAAAAAACAAAAAAGAAGAAACACAAAACACCAGCCTTCAGTGATGTGTTTGGTTCATGGTTAGTGGCCACTTTTGAACTTACAAGCCGAAGTGCAGTGCGTGGTCAAGCTCCTAACCTTTAGCTTCTGCTTCCACACTACACATCTTACAGAGTTCACCAAAAGGAAGGATCTCGACCTCAAGGATGATTTTTCAGACTCAAATGCCATCTTCATTTATTATTTATTTGCTCCAAGCAGTTGGGATTTGAGGTATCATCATACCTGACTGACTGATTTAAAGAAGTGGCCACCTCTCTGTGGGGGGATCTCATGAGAATAAAATCCTATTACTTTCCAAAAAGATTACTTCATTTGCTGCCTGGAATAAGCTTTTGATGAAAACATTTGAATTTTGAGTTTGTAAACAACCAAGAATTCTCAACAGTGGTACCTTTTTTCCTTGTTTTCTTTCTTTTCTTTTTTCTTTTTTTTATGCCTGCTTTTTCTTTTCCTTTTTTGCTGAAAAGGACATGTGGTTGTTTCTTACTTTGATTTTGCTTTGTTATATTGTTGTTGGACTTTTTCACCAAGAAATTGATCAATACAAAAATACATGCCTTTATGAGAATTATACTGTACTTATAAACCTTTTCAAAGGTTTATATTCATTCTGCCTCTTTGTAAAAGAGAAGAGTTCCTCCTTTTAAAATGTACATTGGATTTCTCATTCAATAGTCTTATCACAGACTTCCTCTTTCTACCCCCACTTTGTGAATGGTGTCTGATTTGAAAAATTATGCATTATTTTGTCTCTCTTTAGACAGACATGTGCAAAAAGTTAACCACTGCGTTTTTATTTCCTCCATAATATTAGCAGTTTTATCAATGCATTTAGGGGGAAAAATGTAAATAGGATATTAAGACCTATTGTATTCACCTAACTGTGGTTACTAAATTAGTACCACAGCCACTCTAGGCAGGGAAGTAATCAGTGAAGGAAGATAAGAACCTTCAGAGTGCTTGTGTCTTAGGTGAACTGAGCAGCTTTTGGAGAGACTTTTTGTTTTATTTAATATAGATGGTAGCTAAGGAAACCTCAGTGATTAATCCTAAACTTATTTGGGATAAATCCTAAGTGATAATTTTGCTGCAAGCATCTTCTAAGTCGCAAGACCCCTATTCCACAGACCTTCTCTCACCCACATAGGATTCTCCAGGAGCCCAGAGTGGCTGAAGTGTCTATTAGCTTCAAGTACAACCCTGACAGAAACAACCAAAGCTTAGGAAGAGCAGTTCCTACATGTAATTACTTTATTTTTTTGCAGTGATCTGTTAGATGCGAGTATCTGGAAAATGATTGAAGATTATTTCACTCCACTTGTGTCCAAGATTTGCCAGTGTGTAGGTGAAGTCAAGGCTCTCTTGTATCTCTTTCTCTCCAATCCTCTTTACCTGTGGTAATGATTTATCCTGTACTCTCACGTGATTATGTGTCTCCTTTCAAAGAGAAAATGGGACACCTTACACTGCCCAGAGCTGTTGTTCCAAGATCTCCCCAGATTCTTTTATCATCTCTATTCAGGTCACATTTTGAGCCTATATATTCTCAATGAAAACCAAAATGGGAAACAAATTATTTTGGAAAAAATAAAGCTTGTATTTTATAGCAGTGTCTATTAGTCTCATTAAGCTTTGCGAAACTTCACCCCCATTTTTTTAAAATCTGAAATAAGAGAAATGTGATCAAATTGCCAGTGCATCTCTCAATCATGACAATAACTTTGGAAGTCTTTGACCTGCTCCAGAAAATTTGACACCCAGAAAAAAAATGCTTATCATTCTAAATTCAAACAGTAGGTGGATGCTGCCTATCCCATCCATATACATAACTCTTGTGACAGAAATGAGGTATTTTGTCCTGTTTAGCTCAGGGACACAACTGGAACTTTCACTCCATTTTATCCCTCTGTAATTTCTGATTCTGTTAGGGGTTTGAAGAGTCTCTTAGCAATTTAGGAGAGATTTACAAATTCATACTTAGCACATCTATATACAATTTTGATGAAAGCGTTGAACAAGCTTCTCTGTTCTATTTCAAGAGCCCTTTTATATTTAGTTTTCACCACTTCTTCTGAAGCTATTTGCAGATAAAACTGGCTGAAATAATGGAATCATATAACATTGTCACTATTATAGCAGCTGTAGGTGTTTACACACTGGTTGTAAACTCCTTCTAAAAACTAAAAGAATTTCTCCTAACTGCCACGGAAAGTATTCGACCATGACAAAATAAATAAAAAATTCTCTCGACTCATTAGACGAGTACAGAAGAAAGTTTATACTCACTGAAAATTATAAAATACTTTTTATAAAACCTCCAAACATTTTTATGATATCTTGCAGCAGAATGATTTTCTATGCTTACAATTTTTAGGAAAAAACAGATGGAGGTGAGTGAAAATCAGCAGAGATTTGAGTTCATCCTGACTGGTCACCTGGATTCTGTGTCAAGGAACAAGGGATATTTTTCTTCAGGGAACTACTGCCAGATCATTGATACTCTTTAACCAGCTGAAAATATAGACAGGTTTGTCTTCCACAGCATAGTGTCTGAAGATTTTGGAAGATTTCAGATCTTATTTGGGTTTTTAGTACTTTTTTTAAAAATGGTCAAACAAAGATAAGTGCCATACTTAGTCAATGATACAATGGCCACTCTTCAGTTTCATTTAGTTTTGGAATATGTTCAAATGGTAGAAACATCACATCCTTACATATTCCTGTGTAAGATTTAATTCCAGTGTAGTGACAGTGGTTAGGAGTGACACAGTGCAAAGTTCTGTGATGTGATGTAACCAATGAAGAGAAATAGCTGCCTCCTGAGGACGACTCCAGAGCTCTGTATTGGAGAGACATTTAAATGACATCTATTCACTCCACTATGCTACTCCAGTCCATTTATTGTAGCCAGTTGTTGTTAGCAGTCTTGGATCTCACTGGCAAGCTCTTCAGAATACTGATAGAGTTATACAAATTCTAATGCAACAGAGCATTATTTTGCAAACCCTCAGTACCCCCAGCACAGGAAACAACACAACTACCACTGTAAATAGCAACAATAGAACAAAGGATTTATTGTATTTGTTAACAGTGATAAAAATATCATTAGTAATGATAACAAGTTCTCTCAATTCCTAATCATTCAGTTGAGATAATCTTTTAACAGCTTGTCAAGCTTGGGTTTTTTTTTAAGAAATAGTACTTTTTAAAGTGTTAAAAGTTGCATAATCATAATGATATTATTTCCCCTGAAAAGTCTATGTTCACAGAAAACTGAAAATGCATAGACAAAAGAAGCAGGCTGCTTCTTAAGGGTAGCTGCTCCTTCCGGTTCTGAGCAGTGACCAGAAAACACAACCAAGATAACAGCAGAAGTCACACCTCCATATCTGCTGAGAAACCTTTGTCTTCCAGAAGGCAGTCAAAACCTGAAACTCTCCTGCAGATGCTGAGAATTAAAGCATGGCACCTTCAAACTTAAAAGAGCAAATCTCAGTGATCTGTTCTACTGAAGGGGTGTTTAAATACCTTTTGGTATCTCAGCATGAAGGCCATTGTCTTCATTTTCTAAAATTCTCAGATTCTGTATTTATTTGAATCAAAGATCATTGCATATCTTCATGCCCTTTTTTTTTCTTCTTGGAAAACTGCTAGGTTTCCTTTTTTTTTTTTTTTTTTTTTTTTAATGTCTACAATGCCAGTTCTAAAACCAATTAGAAATTAGATCTTGATGTCTGATCCTACTCCTAGTAATCTAAATGTAGAATTTCCAGAATAATAATTTGGATATAAGTCTCTCTTCCTTTACTTTTTGAACCTATCTAATTGTTTCACCTCTCTGAACCTTAAAACACACAGAATGCCATCACAGACCCATTTTTTTAAGTGAGAGTGTTGCAGTTTTCTCACCAGTGATCACTCCCAAGCATTCTTTCTTAGTGATTTAGCACAAGGATCTAAGTTGCACTTTATTTTTCACCCTGTACATCCAATTGTGCAACTGCACTCAGCTAAGCACAGTGTGTGTTTGTACCTAACACTAATTGAGTGTAGCAGATAACTTATAGTACGTGGTCCCTCAGTTCTGAAAGGCTGAATTACATCAAAATAAAAGAAAGTATGTGAATGTCTTGAAACTAAACACTCTTTATCCATATGACCAGGAAATACTGAAGAAGTAAAGATGATTTTGGATGCTTCACAGTGCAGGACTACTTTGCTCACATGGGCAAATAGTGATAGTTTAGGGGGAAACATTTAAAGAGTCTTCCCAAAAAAAAGACCATGCCAGACATGATAATGGCTTCTACTTTGCTTTTGTCAGCTCTAAAAGATTATTTTAATTGAAGAAATAATGCATTTTCTTTTCAATTTGCTAGGGAAGGCATTAGGTTGCTTAATTAAGATATTAGATGGAGGTTTTGTGCCCTTTCATATTTTCAAAAAGTAAAAATCCTGTAACACCACAAAGGAAAAAAAATTTAAAAAGGAAATTGATGCAGAATGGGTAAAACTGAATGCAAATCAGACATTTGGCTATTTTCTTTTTAGTTCTCTGTTCAGGTACTCCTTTTTTTTTCTTCTTTTTTTTCTTTTCCCTGAAGTTTGGAATAGTTCCCAATTATTTGATGGAGTTTTTTTTTCTCTGATTCTCTTATTCTTTCATATTGTCTCCTGCTGCTGGGGAGTCTCATCTGGAGGAAGCAGGCATTGAGGTCAAGTTGCAGCTTAAAAAGTCTTAAACCTGTTTCATGGACAAACAGAAAAAAAGACCAAATAGCCCAAACAAATGCAGAAACTCATAAAAAATGATTTATTAGTAAAATAAATCCCTCCCTTTCACATGAGAAAATAATATTCATGCTTCTTCTTTAAAGGCAATTTAGATGTCTTTACAGTAGAGATGGTGGACAACTTTAAATTTAACCATTTTCTTTGTACATAGTGGAATTTGGATTGAAATGACATTCAGAATGCTATCCAGCTTTAAGAATCTCACAGAACACATCCTTCTGCTATTCTGCATTCTAAGCTTGCATTTTTGTGCTCTTCAGTGAATTTTTCAATATTTTCTGTATATAGTGAATAAAGTGTAAATTTTAAAAGCTTTTTTCCCAAATTTACAGAAGCTATTTCTTTTTAAATTAGTAGATACAGCAGAACATTTTGAGTTTAAGAAAATTAACTATACATTATAATGAACTATTTTTCAAGAGCTAAGACAACATAATTTAAAATAGTCAACTTGAGATTCAGAAATATAATTTTGCTTTTGTTGCAGTTGAAAAATGAAGGTTTCTTTTATATACTGTATATTCCAGGATGATTTCAAAGCACTTTCACTTAGAAAAGCTAGCTGCTATTACATATGAATTTTCAAAGCTTGCCAAGGCTTTGGAAGGAATGATGAAAATTACTATTGCACGACCTTCAGGTTTTCTTTGTTTCATAAAAGGCTAAGATAGCATTTTTGTCATTTTTCTTTCAGCTCAGGTCTTTCATCATAAATATCAAAGCATGCAATTATGCCTGCTCATATCCTACCGTATTCTGCCTGTTTTCTATCCATAGTGATGGTGTTCTCTTTAAGGATACCTTTTCCTTTTGTTTTTCACAAATCTGAAAGAAGTCCCATGTTTTTGTCGAGTGCCATAAATTGTTCATGAAACGCATGTTGCACTGATTAAAAGAAGAAGAGTTGATTAAAATAGCTTTTATTCTTTTGTTCTAAGCAAAATCCTAAAGTAATGTTTAAGTGTCAATCCTACCAGGATCACAGAAGACTGATTTGGCCTACAGGTGAAATTTTTAAAAAGTGTTCATTGTAAAAAGTGGGACAAACTTCTATTAAAATCTCTAGTTTTATGGTAAATTATTCTATTGTTCCTTTTAATTTTTCAGGTATAACTTTTTGTTTTGTCTGGTTTTGTGGTTTCATGTGGCCAGATCACCAAAAGCATAGAATGCCCATAGCTGATGTTGTCTAAATTAAGTCATAGTTGCAACATATATCTCAAAATTAGGATACTTCTATGTCTTAAGTGCTTCAAATGAGCATCTGTTTTCTTTATTTGCATATTTACTGATCTATTCCAATTTATAAGGTTTTACTGGCATAATATAGCTTCTATATCAGGCTGAAATATCCACATCTCATTTCCTTCTGAAATTTGTATTTGGCTTTGGGTTTTGTGCTGCCAGCTCCTACCTTAAACGCTAATAATGACTTCGACTGTAAAAATAATAAGTTGCATTAACTGAGTGAAGAAAAAAAATTCTTTCTTGAAAAACAGAACAGCAAACCTTTGCTAGTGCTTGCAGGAACACACCTCCCCATTTTTTGTTTATTATGCTCAGATTTTTATCAAATTTACAATGACACAAGGAATACATTGTTTTCATCAATTTGAACTATGCTGTCACATGAATGTGAACTTACTGGCTATGACTTAAGTTAAATGTCAAGGGATATACATTTTCCACGTAGAATAAAATTGATTTCGAGTTTCCTTTAATGGTGGTGGAGCAAAAAAAACAACACTGTATTTTTAAAACAAGTAAAAATGCCCCAGTGTGTGTTAATAAAAATGTGTATGCCTAAACAGTAAAAGTCTTACTCATAGTACCTACCATAGAAAATATTTCTAAAAATAATAATTTATACTAACAATACCTTA
Source organism: Erithacus rubecula (assembly GCF_903797595.1). NCBI lineage: Eukaryota > Metazoa > Chordata > Aves > Passeriformes > Muscicapidae > Erithacus > Erithacus rubecula. The sequence goes on from NC_136689.1 coordinate 118,553,921, forward strand.
CTGTTCAGTAAGATTTGCTGATGTAAAATGATAATAAAGTTATTAACTTTTTAAGCTTAAAAAAGCTTAAACAATTTCACTAAAAATAACATTTAGATATATTGCAATCCCCTTTGAAAAAAGGGAAGAATAAAAAAGGAGAGGATTTCTGGAGGATTTTTTTGCAGGTAGCTTTTGAAAAGTTCTTTCTCAGCATATAAAAACTCCCAGCAAAACCTCATCATAGTGTATCATCATATATGTATCAATACTGCAAAAGAAAGGAAGATGACATTCACCATAAGAGAGTTCATTAATTCTTAAGACTTCTAAAATATTAATAGGATTTTCAAAAAACCTTGCTTGCTTATGCAGTGTCCATTCAATTTGTTGTGAAGTTGAGATGATAGGTGAAAATTTTTACATTACCACATGTATCCTTCTTCCTAAATCATAACGTGTACTCGTTTATTTTCCCACACTGAATTATGAGTATGCTCAGAAATTATTTATATTTTAAAAAAAGCAGCAACATGATAAAGTGTCAGAGAGTCATAAGCAAAGCAACTGCTTGATAAAATTTTTAATGTCCTATGCAGCTGATGGACGATTTTGGCCTCTGCCTATCTGAAAACAATCTGAAGCAACTTTAAGGTGTGTCTATCAGCCAAAAACTGCATTTGAAATGTTAAACATCAGTAGCAAATAGATCTTATACTGAATAACACATTAAAATACTTCTTCTTCTTCTTCTTGAGCCATAATACTTGCATCTCAGAATACTTCAGAGTCTAACCACAAAGCAACTCATACTAAAATTTTTTTAGCTGGAAGAAACTCCTCAATCCACTTCAGCATTTCTTATGATTACTATAGAATAGTAATGACACAGTTATTTTTTTGCAGATTATAAATCTATCCCCCTATAAGCATATCATAATAAATGCTGAAATAATAGCTTCAACTTATAAAAGTTTGGGTTTGGCTTTGTTATGAATACCATAAAAATGAATTTAAAAGTATGCAAAGTATTAGGGAGATATTCTAAAGTATTCCCTTTTGCCAAGGCACATACTATTAGAGACCAATGCAGTGATATTTATGACTAAGGCTGAAGAACCCAGAGCTTTATTAATAAAATTAAGTATTACCAGTTAGACACATGACCAGGCAAAATACTTCAAAGTTAGGAGAGAAAGCTTTACTTACTGCTTTCAGTATGGGCAACAAATTGGGAATAAAAGGTGAGTTGAAATATGGTATAGTGGAAAACAAAGAATCAAGCAATAGAGGATAACATACATAAAATCCATTAAGAATTATAATGATTGCTGGAACATCATGGCACCAAAAGAACAAATTACACAGTGTAGTTGACAGAAATCAGAAATAGGAGAGGGTCTTCTTCCCATAAATTATATGTCAATGAAAGGTGTTAGTGAAGGGGGTTCTGATGATGAAAATCTGTATATTAAAAGTTAGTTCACCAAAATAAGTGTATGTAAGTTGTATTGCATTACTGATTTTAGGACTAGGAAAAAAAATGCTGAATGCTTAGCAAAAAAGAAGATCGAAGATATTAGCAATTTTCTGTTACTGTTGATCAAAATTTCTGACAATTAAATAGTAATAATAGTCTGATTCTCTTAAACTAATGCAGTGCCTTAACAATCCACATTTAAAGATGTATGTCCTTTAAACAATTTCTTTCTAGGATTATGAATTCTAAAAGCACACAGGAGAACTAAATTGAAAGTGATAATATGCAGGGATAGTTTGAAAACATTGGAGCCACTAAACAGAAGTGATTGCAATATAAATTATTTCAGAATTGCAGGAATAAGACTCAAAAAAAACCCAAACAAACCAACAAGTACTGTGACATCAAATTGCAGAAAGGATTTTTCCGTTGGGTTTTGTTATTTTAATAGCATAACTATTCAAAGTGACCTTAATATCAAACATGGGGAAAATTAAATTTTTACTCAGGATAGACATATGTTGACTGTGTTATAACAGAATTATGGAGAGCATAACTTACTACAGCGGAAAATGTAAGGAAAAAGTCAGTATCTGTAAGTGGCAAAATCTGCAAGATTACTTGAGTCAAGCTGTTAAATCCTATCTTTCCATGTAGAAAGAATCATAAATTCCGTCAGACAAACATTTAAAATAGAATAATAGAGTAAGAACACACACACAAAAAAAAATCACGTATTCAGAGACTAAAAAGCAAATAATGCATTGCTTGAGTATGAAAGAAACAGGAGGTAAGTGTGGAAATGTGTGGGTTTTCAGGGCTTCTGGGGGCTTATGGGACAGACTGAATGATAAGGACAGAGTGATGAAACGGTTTATTTCTTTGTGAAAGCATTCATCTTAGGTCATACAGTATCTTCAAGAGGAGATCTTTTCTCAGTGTTAATCCTACCATGCAATTATTTTCAGATGTCTCTGTTTAAGGGTGACACCAGTGTATTTGATACATTTAAGGAAGAACTCCATCAAGAGGTACCTTACAGGTTTCAGAAGAGGGCCCAGGTGAACCTCATGAGGTTCAGCAAAGCCAAGTGCAAGGTCTCTCACCTGGATTCAGACAATCCAAATTATCAGGTAAAACTGAGGGACTCTGCAGCCCTGCAGAGGAGACTTTGGGAATACTGGTAGATGAAAAATTTGGCATGACCCAGCAGTCTGCACTTGCAGCCCAGAAAGTCAACCATTTTCTCAGCTGCAAAAAGAAGAGTGACCAGCAGGTTGAAGGAGGTGACTCTCCTCCTCCACTCTAATGAGATCCCACCTGGAATATTGCATCCACCTTGGAGCATCCCAGTGCAAACAAAGACATAGATCTCACAGAACAATCCAGTGGAGGGCCACAAAAAAGATCAGAGTTCTGGAACACCACTTCTATGAAGAAAGGCTGAGTTGAGGTTGTTTTTAGCCTGCAGAGGAGAAGGCTTTGGAGAGACCTTATTGTGGTTTTCTTGCTAAAAATAAATAAATAAACTGGGATAGGTCCAGAAAATAAGTTGCTAGAAGGAGAAAGCTAAGATGGGAGTTTACCAGAGAAAATAAATTGTCTAACAAAACACCAATCAGGCCAAACTAGTCTCAGTCCTTGACTAATTGATTTTTTTTTTTAATCAGCAAAACCCAAGGATGAAGGGGGAATGAGATAGGGATAGTATGAGTTTAAGTAGGTAACCAAAAGTAATGTGTTTTCCTCCAAGTACAATGGAGTAGTTTGTGATAGTGTATTAAGGCAACATACCTATATTCAAGTGCAAACTATTGAGTGTGAAACATCATGAAGAAGTCTGATGGAGAACAAAAATCAAAAGTAGCAGTACAATTTGGTATGTCATTTAAGTGGTCTTATGAATGAAACTATTCATATAATATCTTTTACAAAAAGGAGCATAAGGAAGCCTGAATTTTGATATCCAGCAGAACATTAATCAGGAGACCTTAGGTACAGGAAAGTAAAAACAAGTAAGCAAAACCAATATGAAATATTATAAATACTCATGGGTAATCCAGGGATTAGTTTTAGGAAATTTACTGCCAATTAAATAATTGAAATGATCTTCAGTACAGTGAGATGTTTCCAGGAGTATGGATCCCCTTAGATCTGTGCACTGGATAGTGGTTGCTATGCTATGTATTTTACTGCATTTCTGTAGGACACTGGAAAGCTATGCAGGGACACTGCCAATGTCCCAGTGGGACATTGTGGCAGTGTGTCCACCATATGGTGGCAGGGTGTCCAGGATCACTTTGAAAAAACAATCTTTTTCACTGTATACATATATATGTATATATTTCTGGGTTCAGGGAGCAAAGAGAAATTACCTTAAGACTTGTGACAAGGAGCAACATGTCTGGTTAGCAGAAATCTGTATTTACCAAAAGAAAAAATATTCTAGACCCTTATATATGGCTTTTCTTCAGCCTTGAACAGAGCAGATCAAGCAACATGACTCACTAAAGTTGCAGAAGTTAAACCTCACACTTGTAAATCTAGTTAATTATGACATATATGTTTGGTTTTCCAGCTCATCTGGTGAGAGTGGAGAAGGAAAGGATATACATTAGTAAGAGCCAGGTGTAAAGGCTGTAAAGGTCATTTTTGCTTGATTTTCAGTTTTTAGTCAGTTAAGATTCTTTGGATCTTTTTGTATTGAAAACTACCACAAAACCTTCCTAAATGTGTTTAGCTGTTCTTGAGCTAATCCCTTGGCAACTCATTTGTAATCATCCATTAAATTAGCATAGCACCTTTTACCCTTAAAATTCTACGGCTTACTGTCTTAGACAAACTAAAGCTTTAGGAACTGTTAATTAGGAGTTACGGGACTTAATTAAGCAGGATGAAGAAGAAAGTTCTTGTATGTCATCTTGTGTTGCAATATGTATTTCTATGCAAAATTGCAGTTAGTTTGTTAGACATAGCAGAATATGTTGGTTTGAGAATCTGTATAGCAAACAAGAAGAAAAATATTAAAGTTGACTTTCACAGGATTTTTGAAGTATGAAGCAGAAAAAAATTTACTCATGTCCTGTAATTCAGATAGTGCTCCATAAAACAAGCGAACAATTTCCAAGACTTTCTGACTGAGATATTTAGCATGCAGAAACTTCAGTCTCTAAATGTTTTCGGTGCACAGGTATTAAAAACACTTCTAAATATTAGGGTATTTCCCATCTGCTAGTGAGAATCCACTCAGAAGGAAGAAGACTGGATAAAGCTGTGTTTTGACAAGAACAAACATTTCAAAATATCATTTCTTGAATAAAGTCCTTGTAAAGAAAAACATTACCTGTTTTTGCCTGTGTCAATGGATAAAGTTTTATTGTAAGATAGATAGATAGATAGATAGATAGATAGATAGATAGATAGATAGATAGATAGATAGATAGATAGATAGATAGATAGATATTCCAGGTGACTTTGGTATGTTCTCTTTCTTCAGGAGAAAAATATCTGTCTGATGAATCAATATAGATATATGTAGATATATCAAGCAAATATTTTCTCACTTAAGTAACTTGATCAGAACAAATTTTGTGTGCCCTCAGAAATCTTCTCTGTTAAGATAAAGTTATCTACCACTTTTATGAATATACTGTTCACAATTTTATCCTCAAAATCAATTTCAATTTTTAAAGTGAAAAATGTTATTGAAGTTAGAAAAATATCTTCTGATAAGGTAAGTGGAAAAATCTACATAAAAATCACTGAAACATCTGACAAACAATCTAAAACTAAACTCACAGATATTAAAGGTGTGATAGAGCAGCCTTTCATATTATGATCATGACTATGGAAGACATGTGTGGTTTTTTTCATCTTTATTGCAGCTTCGAGGTTGAACTTCATTCATAGGAAAAGTACAGTGGAAGTGAGATCCATTCTGTAGATATAGCCAAAACATGCAAAGATTAAGTTTTCCTGTAAGGTGATCTAAAAGTAAAATTGGTATCCCTTCACTCTATCTTGGTAACAGAAAGAGATAGGCCTAACACCATTATGCTGCTTCAGAACTCTGAGTAGATTCTACCTCTGATTAACTTCCTTAGGTATGGACCCAGATTCATGGAAGTTAATGACACTTTGCTCTTTCTACTCTGCTAGAGCGAATTAGATAAAATTAGAATTGGGAGTCCTGGTTGCTTGTTTTCCTAAATAATGTGATAGAAAGGTAAGCAGATAATAGGTTGAGGTTGATAGCCAAGTAGTGCTAAAGGTCAGCTGTAGATTAATAAATACTCAGAAACCAAAGAGTTGCCGAAAAGGAATAATTTTGAAGAATTATTCCTTCCTTATGTCACTACTGATGTGGGTGCAGCACTCAAATAGTGCAAGTACAGCATAACCACAATCTCTCTGCTACATACTTTTCCCTTAAATTTTAGATCACAAAGTGCAATGGCATCAGTTAAGCATGATTACAAACAGTTGTTTGATGTATTACTGTATGTTGGTTATATTAAAATATTTCTTATTTCAATCAGAAGCAGAAGAGACCACTTAGTGCTGGATACAAATATATTAAAGATATGGTAGAAACAGTGTGATCCTTTTAAGTTTTTATTTAATAAATTTATGACCTATATTTCTTTGGCTTTCAAAGAGAGTGAAAGGGTAAAAAATATATAATTATACAAAAAAATCTGAAATGACAGAGTAATATCAGTATCTGTATAAAAGAGAACTTGTGTAAACTGTGGTTTTTATTTTAGCATTTTTTCTTCAGCTTCCTAAGTTACAAAAGATGTAGATGCCTTCTTATATCTATCCTTTGAGGTGATACAGTATATTGATTTGACACATCTTGAGACCTAATAATCAAGTACATGTTTTTATGATTGGCTGATGTTGCCTTGTGTCTGGCTGCCTAAATAATGTTAAGTTGACTGAGGTCATCTATAGCCTATAGATAATCTACACAACTAATAAAAATGCTAAATAGGCTGTCAATCTGTTTTCCAATCATATCAAACTCCCTAATCCAATTTGTAATTTACAAGATGAAACTAATCTAAAAAAAAAAAAAATATATATATATATGTATGTGCTTACTAGAACGGAGTGATATATTACCTGTACTCACCTATCTGCATTTTAACATTTGAGCTTTCTACTGAAAGGCTATGATAATGAATATCATAGCCTGGTAAATTTTTAACAGATTTTTATGGACAGAACATTGTACTGGTGATCATTATCTGAAAAGAAAAAAAAAAAAAAAAAAAGAAAAAAGAAAAGCTCTAGCTGAGCCTCAGATATGTGGAATGCATTACTTTATAACCTTAAAAATCCATTTTGTGCTTTCTCATAAGGTATTTCCAGCTGCAGATTCAGATCTAAGGATAGTATCTGGCTGAAAATGTGCATTGTAAAAATAATAGTAATATTTTGTACTGCCTGCAGTCAACTCCAAATGTTTTCTTTTGCTGATGTGGTAAAATGTATATTTCAGTTTAGTGGACTTAGAAATATAAAACATAGGAATTGCAACTAGAATACTGTATTTCAGTTCCATGACAAAGCTCTAAATCCAAGATGACCCTTCTCCAAAATAGTACGTGTTAGCAAAGAATCTATGGTCCAAAAGTTCACCTTACTGAAAATTATTATATTTTCTTTCTAAGATGTGCATCTAAAGAGACCCAAACTTTTACAAAGACTATGAATTTTATCATTAATCAGATAATTTCAGCTAGACTTGGTTTAAACTCACATATTGCAGTATATTGTAGGGCCATTGATAAATTGTCAGTCTTGTTCACTTATGTGAGTACAGATTTTGCAGCATAAGCCATTCTGCAAAAAGTTACCATAACTTCCTAAGCCCATGACTACTAAACCCTTTAAATCAGACAAACTTCTAGGCAGACATGGCCATTTCTCAATTTACAATTCATCAATTCATGTTACATTTATTTCCAGTTTGCTTCTTGGAGATCAAATTCCTGAAATAATATAAATGTTTTTCATTTAGAACATGAAATATTGACTCTGAATGTTTATTAATTACATCATTAGTATGATGAAACAAACATTTTTGCACATAAGAATCCTTTTATTCAGCCTCTGTTTCCAGTTGTAAAGCTGAATATTGCAAAAACAGAGTAAGTAGTTAAAAAAGTGTAAGGCTGAAAATTTGCCTTGGCTTCTGGTGACCTGTTGTTCAGACTGGGTAACTCATGGTATTTTCCATACAGCCTAATCTCCCTGCTTTCTTTTGCATGAAAACCAGAGAGAAGGGGAAGGTTGGCAGTGTTGTATTCCCACAACTCACCCTAAAATAGGAGGTAAGAGGTGCTCCCATATCCCAGCCCTGCTCTGCTGTTAATGTCTAACTGAAAGAAATGAGTAATGTTTTGCTTACAATAAGAGTGAAGCTACATGCTCTGGTCTGGGAGAGGAATGCACAATACTGATCAAGGTGCTCAACTCCCATATACAGTGAAGGGAAAGAGCTTCATACTTCATGGTAAAATGTCAGGCATGCATGAGGAAGGATTCAAAATGAGGCAGAAGAAACAAGTCAATTAACAGTAAAAATTTATATTTATTTGCTAAGTCTTTCTTCAAACAGCAAACCTCTAAATAAGTGAAGTTGTAAACTCTTTTAAAGTTCATTTTCAGTCCTTTGGTAAGATAGGCATAATTTATTTCCCTGAATGACTATATGTCTATTACCATATAATCCATTAAGATATCAAGCCTGACTTCCACTGTTGCTTCATAATGGAATAGAACTGAAAAATTTTGCTATACTTTGCCATCATTTGTGAGGGTCACATTTTATTTTCCACAGCCTAATTTCTTAGTTGCTCTTTGGTGGACCATTGAGAAGTATTGTTTAGATTTGCAGGGCTTTTCAGATGTATGAATGGGAACTTCTGCTTTCAGGTAAATTTTTATGTCATTTGCAGATATCTTGGCACAGCCATTGTTTCTTAAAAAAAAAAAAAAACAAAAAAAACTGGAGGGGTTTTTTTTAAAGAATAATGAACTTGATATCAACTTCAGTTACTTTCAAGATAGGAGAATTTAAAAAGCTCTCCAAATATAAAACAAAAAGAATTTTAAAAGTGCCTCACTGAAATTATTTGAAAGGACCGAATCCATTCTCAGTGATGGATTTTAATGCAAGTGGATTCTGCATTATATTTCTTCACAAAATAAAGTTACTGAAACATCCTTATGTAACACATAAATATTATTTTTCTTTACTTCTTCTAGATACTGTAGAATCCTTGGTTTTTTCAGGCCTTTCAACTTAAGGTTTTGCCAGTGTTATGACCATTTTAGCTTTAGTTGAATCATTTCACACGTAATCCCCTGAACCAAGGATCATTTCAAGGGATTATTTTCTAGGTGAGATCGTTTAATTTGCAACAAAAAATTCTAGACTGCAACTCGGGAAAAGAATCAAAAATGCTGTTAAATTTTACTTGGAAATGTCTTAGTCATAGCTAAAATCTGCCTAGTCCCTACAGGGCAGAACAAGGAAGAAAAATTTCCTTCCTTTCTCCCTATTTGGCCAGCTAGAAACATCTGATTGTGATTTCAGCCACACAGAAAGATAAAGGCAGTGCCTTCACCCTTTCAGTAGTAGAATAATGGCCAAAAAGAACCTGGTAGGTCTTAAAAGAACATATATTCTTTCTTCTTTAGGACAGCCAATCAGGAATGTTGAAATACTTCCTGAAAAAGAAAGAGTAAACTCATTTTACCTAAATGGGAAGAAATTCACCTTACAGTGGGTTATACTTCATGTTGTGATCAACTCCCAGAGGCTGTGTCTGAGGTGATTTTCTGTAATTTCATTTAATTTTATTTGATTCTCAGTAGATAAGAATAAAAATATCTTGGCTTTTTCTCTTCCTGTCTCTCTAATTGGCAGGATTTCAACCCAAGTCTTTAGATCTCTGGCTTTTATTTTTTAGTGTGTGTGCCAGGAGTAGTTTTTGGCATCTGGCACTTTAATAGTATTTCCAGTGACCAGGCATTGGATAGAATCAAAGAATTGGCACTGTATTTTGTAATTTTCGCAGAAGCATTTGATTTGATTCACTCTAGAATGCTGATTAGAGGAGATAATGCTATGATGCTCTTGAGGATAAGTCACTTAGCTCAGATTCATGGCTGTTTAACAAGAAGAGCACACAGATTTGTTGTACAGGGCAAGGAATCTGGCTTGGCTGAAATGGACTGTGATGTCCGCCAAGACTCAGTCTTCAGACCATGTTTATTGAATTTATTTGTCAATGATTTATTCTTGATTGTATTAAATCTATTTTACAGCTATATAGATGATGCAATGTTACAATATGGTTCTAATTCATTGGCCATGGTAGAGAAAGATTCATATAATTTATGGAGTAAACTTTAAAAGGAAAGCATTTTCTAATGAACAAGAGGATTGCTAGCTATTAATATTTCCAAACAAACCCCAAACACTTTGCAGTCCTTACTCAGTAAAAAAAAAAAAAAAAAAAGAGAAACCCCTACACTTAAATACATACTTAAGTCATGACTTAAGGATTGGATCAACACTGTCTAGTTACTCTTGAGCAATTTTGTGTTGAAATGCCATTAATTGGAAGCAGGTATCACTCTAAAAGGTAAGAAGTCCACAGAATGTACTGTGCTTAAGCAATAGATGAAGCAAGAAACAAAAAATCTGCAATGTGCTGTCAGAACAATGTTGTTTAAATTTAGAAGTAAGACAAACAGACTGTGATATCGATAAAAAGCTATGTAGATTTGTTTTATATTAATGTTATGGATAGATAAAACCCAATTTTGCTTTAGGCAAATTTTCAGATTTGCTTGACACAGTATAAGAACACATCACTGCAGCTTTTATGTGAATAAGTCAACTTACTTCCTTCTCAGTGAGTCTGGAACTATGCAAATTTATTTTATGTTCGGAGAGGCCCCTGGTTATATGAAAACAATGTTGTTGTTTCTTTTAGATTTTAATTTAATATTCTGGGCCTTGAAGGGAGAAATCATCATAGACTTATTTACCCTACAGTCAATGTGACAATATGGGAGGATACATTTAATGCCTTAGCAGTAAGCATTTTGAACAGGCATCCAAAGGTGATAAAAACTGAAATAATCTTTGGAAAAATTCACCTACCTCTTAATTGAATATTTAAAATCTTTCTCACTGTATAACTGAGAATAAATTATATAATGATATAGTAGAAATTATTTGATTTTATACTTCCTTCTGCTTAACATTAACACATATTCTTGGAGAGGAGTAGGGTGAATTTCTTGCTGTGAAAGTTATTTGAGATGCAATCCAAAGCATTGTACATTAATGAGTTTTTATTATCACCTGTGCTGATGTTTTTTATGAATGAAAATATAAAGGTATTTATACATTTCTTTAATGCAGATGTTGGTTGAGACCCTCATTTTGTATTTCTTCTGTTGTATATAAAAATTTTAATGCTTTATAATTTCATATGGATATTTTAAAAATCAAAGAGTTTTTATATGCAGTGAATAGATCATATATGAGGGTATGTTGCATTCCATCTTCAAGGCAGAAATATTTAAATGCATCTCCTGTCTCTTGGTTTTATGTTTCAGGTTTTGGTTTGAGGGATTTTTGCAATTTTTGACCTATGGAGAGATCCCACTGGATAAATATCTATGCCATGAAAATCTGGTTATGCTTTGCTTAATATTTTAAAAAGTAAACAGAATTTCCTAAGTCTTGGATGCATGCATTACTGACATCTTAGCCCTCTGAAAGTACTTCAAATGTTGGAATATTCTAATACTAAAAAGGATGCAAAATGCATTTATTTTGAAAAATAATATTAATTCTATTTATCTGTAGGCATGATTATCCCATCAAACTTCTGCCTCAGTAAGAACGAACAAAAGAGGTTTACCTCCAAGTTTCAGTGACACTTTGATACCTGCCATCAAATAATAAAATTATAAATGAAAATACTTTTCCATGTACACATAAAGCTGAGAAGTGCATAGTTTTTTCAAAACTCCAAGTGTATTGAAATCAAGGCTTAGCTCAGATGGTCACTCTCATCGATGTTTTTTGGGGTTACTGTTTCCTCTGCCTTCCATCATGTTTTCACTTTACTTTTAACTATATTGTCGTCTTCTTCTGCCATAATTGGGCAAAAATTGAGAAAACATGAATTCTGCTCACTAGAATACCTTATTCAAAACAAGGAGTTTCCATAATAGAAGAACTCTTCTGCCCCTTTATGTTAAAAGAGATGAATCCTGTCTTTGGAGAATGTTACTGGCATTGCTCTATGCATGTAACTAGACTGTAGTGATATCTATATATAAAGGTGATTTGTCTTAAAAGTGGGGACAAACAAAAAACAAACAAACAAAAAAGAAATTTTAGGCTGGTTTCAAAGTCAGGACTCTGAGAAAAGTGAGTTTTTCAGTGTTGATCCTGACTAGTGAAGAAGGAAAAATCCTGATGGTCAAGAAAGTTCCTGAATTTAAGATTCAGCTCTATGGAGCTGACCATCCACGTTGGCCTCAGGGGCAGAGTCAGAGCTGTCCTTCATTATCTTTTGCCTGATAGTTTGGTTGCCTTAGTCAAGCTACAAATATGCAGACTGAATATGACAAGGGTCACTTTGATCTAAGCTACTGCTTTTTAATTGCCAGCTGTATTGGAAATTCCTTTGGAGCTCAAAATTAAGGATTCTGAGAAATGCAGGTTGGCAAAACTGCTCTTAAACAATTATAGTTTTAGATTTTCAGATTTTATCAAAGACAATGATATTATAAAGTTTCTAATTTGAAACGAGTAGCATCAAATACAGTTTTCAAATTTTTAAAATAATATTATGTTCTATTATACCTTACCCTCCTATAGCATGAAGAAAAAGGAATCAGCCACATGTTTGCTACTTTTTAAAACTTTCTTTTTAACAGTAGATGATACGGTTTCCTTCAAATTCTTTAAATACTTGTTGACACACTTGTTATCTTTGCCAGTTACTTTGAAGATCTTTTGAAAAGATTGTTTTTTGAGTGATAATCAAGATAAAGGTAGAGTGTTTAACCATTGCATGATTTGGAAACTATCATTACTGAAGGCAAACACCTGCAAAAAGAAAAGAAAATCTCCCTCTTAAAAAGCAGATTTTTTTTATTTGTGAATTCACATGTCAAAGACCTCTTGCACATGCTGAATTTCTGTTTACTGTGAGCTAGATTTTTTCATCTGCAGGAGATAAAGTTATTGAAACAGGGATTTTGAGAGGTTTTTTACCAGAAGTGAAAATGCTGTGAGCAGGTCAGTTACAGATCTATTTCAACACCTCTCAGGAAAACTGATTTTTCTGTACAGTTTATACGTTAATTTACATTTTGTGCAATGAATCACTGGGATAACCCTAACATTTGCATGCCATGACTTTTGACTGTTTAAAATAGAAGCCTTCATGTTGAATTGACAAATGGTTTGTATTAATATAAAATTAGATTTAGGAAAATCATTTAATCTATAAATGACATCTGGTATTTACAGCTTTAGAGTCTGATGAAGATAGATGCACTAACTTACATGCTTATAATATTTTGTAAATTTGCAAATGCATATTTAAATTGATTGTATCCCTCTCCAATCCTTCAAATGTCACTGGCCCTCTAAGGACCTAGTTCAAAGCTCACTTTCATTAATGGAAAGACTCACAGTCTAAATGTATACCCAAAAATTAAACAGACTAGGAACATTCCCTGGTCTGGAATACTGCTCTTCCTAATGTTCAAGTGTTAGTGTGTTCCTCAGTCTGACTTGGGCCTGTGCCACCTAGTCCTTAGGTGCCATATTCCTGGAAGATCAGGAGTTAGCATGAACAAGTGAAAATCTTGAACAGACCCTTTGAGTGCAGCCCCTTTGTTCTGGAGGGCAAAAGAGTTAAGTCATAAAAGAGTGAGACTGTGTCAATTGGCCTTTGTATCTCTTTCTGAGCCCTCACAATGTCTAAACCTGCAATTTTGTGTTCTCACAGCCTTGCACTCTATTGAGTTCCTTGTGTAAGGCTGTGTTTCAATAGAATGGTCAGAGGCTCATTTTGATCATAAGAAATTCTTCAACAGAATGTCCCAGTCCAAATTAGTGTAGAATTCCTAGTTAACAAAGTACACAATTCCACTAACTCATCCAAGGACAATAACTGGAGAGGGGAGAGTAAGGCCCTGGCCTAAAAGAATGAACAGCTGGGAAACCAGAAGCCTCCAGCCCACTGGAGTCATCTTCTGTGACTTAACGTGATGGTGTTTGGGATCTCAGTGTGAGGCTGAGGACCAGTGCCAATGTGTTGTTGTACTCTAAGATGCAGGGTCAAATGGTATCAGACCTTTTAAATTTGAAGTGGCACTTCTGAATACCCAGAAGACTGGAGTTCATATCCCTTTGGCTTGGAAAAACAATATATTTGAAGACAAATGCTAAAAATCCCTAACACCTCTAGATTTAACTCTGCTTATTTGTATTGTATTTATTTTTCTGATTGAACTAGAATCTTAAATGCTTTTGATTTTGACTTATTCAGAAATTTGTCTTGAATTTTAAAGAACTTTTTAAGTGATAGGAAAGGTAAAGTTCGTATAGAAGCTCTCTTGTGTGTGATTGTGTATAAAAACTCCAGCAAAGAAAATTTTATATTCTGCAATAAAGTTACTTTTATTAATTCTTTCTAGTGTATCACTATTTGTTTCTTCTTTTGATGTTAAATATGTCTGTTTGGAGAAGCAAGGGACTATTCATGAGATTCTTTAAAATGGGTTCATACAGTTTACTTTAATGGCAGGATGGCTTTGCGAGTTTAGACAGAATTTGGGCCTTTACCATTGTTTTACACGAATTCAGAATGCAATTATTCATCATCTTTTCTTTCCTATGCATATTTTACTTAGGAACATACAAAGCCTTTACAGTCTTAAACCTATGTTGGTCTACAAAAGACTGTACTTCTATTATACATATTTTATAAAAAAAGGTAGTGACAAATATGTAGGCTGCAAGTCCTGAATAGACTACAGTTATAGTTATGGCTGAAAGCAGATGCTCCTGAGGCACTTGTTTGTGTGCCTCTTACACCATGTGGAGTCTGACACAGCAATAAGAATTTAGCTTGGCTATATTATGGCAAATTAATGGGACCTTTCCAGAGTGAGAAATAGTCTCAATGCATAAGAGCCAATAGAGTCCCTCAGACATCCTTGCTAGAAAGGGAAAGGACGCACAGTTCCTTCAGTTGTGCTCATGATTCCAGTGCCAGAATGCTTCCACATGTGTTCCTCAAGTGCCAAGAATTGTCTTCGATGCTCCAAAATGACAGTGTCTGGGAGAATGAGTTCCTTACTAATCTGCAAAGCCAGACAGAGGGTGCATTAGGGAAAGGAAGCATGTTTTTTATCCTGCACTAATGCTGAGGATCTGTGCAGTTCTCCAGTGCTTTTGTAAGGTTTATGGACAGTTTTGGCTTCTGAAATCACATCTCCAGACACTGCTGCCACTCAGCCTCTTTGCCAAGACAAAATAAACCAAAAGAATATCAATGCTAAGAATGGGAATATTCATGGAACTTCTTCAGGTTGGTCAATCTATTTTTGCAGTAGTCTAAAGTCTACTTCTTTTACCCCTACTGTGGAAACCAAGGAAAAATAAGTTTTATAATTTGACCAAAATCTAGGCTTTAACAACCTAGTAAAAGAAGGACAAGATTTGCCTGTGCAAATGAATATTCTCTGTAAGACATATAGGAAATGCTATAGGCATTACATTTTCACTTTTCTTCTTTTTGGTTCCAGCATCTGTGTCTTTATTCAGTGGTTCTATTTAGTTTCTGATTTTGTTTCTCATCTCACTTTTCTCCATATTTTATTAAAAAAGTTATTTTCTATTATTCTTATCTTGTCCTATTGGGAATCTGCAATCTGCAGCCCATCCTGGCTCTGTTGGACTTTCACTCACAGAGGTTTGAAACTGGTTGAAAATGGACTAAAAATATCATCATTTCCTGGCTAAAATGTGACTGTTAATTCCATAAGCAATAAATGGATACTGTTTACATCTGTTCATACCTGGACATTGCATGACATGACCTTTTGGTTTTGCTTTTCTGCTACCTCTGACCTTGCCTTTACAAAACCTGCTTCACAACATCATCTGATGTGAGCAAAAATGAAGTCCCTTGTGTAGGAGAATATCAGTTTCATGCAGCATGGTCTCATTCAAATAATACCTCTTAATAAGCCATTCTCTGAAGAAGCAAGGGAAAAATAAAGTTTTGTCTGTACATTATTGGCCAAAGACTGTTTTCTGTATGATATATATAAACTGTAAGGAAATGCAATCTATTTGGAGCACTTTTGTCAAGGTAAACAGATCTTAAGTTTTCTGTAGAATTTTCAAAAAATTTCTGTGGGAACTTAGAGATACAAAATGTTCTCATATCACTACTCATAAAAGGAGTCTTAAAAATGAAAAGAAAAGAGTTCTCAACAAACTGAAAAGAGGCCTGAAATCATTATTGTAAATATCACTAACAATCAATTAATGATATCTGAAATAAATGTGCATAAAGGAAAGCAATATAGAAATGAAATAAAATACAGCTAATATACCCAAAATTGTAAAATTGTTTTAAGAAGAGCCTTTCTCATTACAGCTGAATGTGATTTTCCAGATAAAGGCATTGTAATATGACCCTGTGTGCTGTTCTGTGTGTACAATAAAGCAAGCAAAATTAATCCCTTCCCCTGATGACCTCTAGAAATGAAAACCCATTATAGTAATAATATTTGTACTTAGGCCTTGATGTTTTTGTGCTGAATCTGAATGCCATGAAATGATTGTATACAGTGGCTGATGAGGACACATGTACAGATAAATACATAAATAATCCTCTTTATATAGGTGCAAGGTGACTTTTTAGATCTGGTATGGAAACTAGTTGAGGCCTAATAAAACTGGTAATCATTTTCTTTACTGCTTAGGCCTGAATCTTATTATGTTGAAAGGTCTATTAGGAATGTTTCCCTTTTTAACATGGAATGTATGTAACTGGATATTGTGCACAATTTTCCTGTTTGTAAAGCTTGAATTAAACATTGAAATTTCTGCCTAAGTTACTGGTTTTGGCATTTGCCAAAGTACATATGGTATCAAATTCTATAATACATCTTTGTTACCAGTCTATGGTTCGGTTAGCAAACCCCACTTAAAGGGTAAAAGATCTTTTAAAAAACAACATTATTTAGCTTGGAATGGGAATCAATACTCCATATGATATGGTAATGAAACACAGACTTTGCAACATATTGATGGACAGTGAGAAAGTGTGTGTGGTGAGAGGAGTGGGTGTATTTGTGTGCATGTTGGAGGGACCACAATAGTATTAATAGCCTGTAAAGGAGGTTTTTGACATTTGGTAAACACATGAGCACGACACAGAGCACAATAGGAACTACAGTTCAGAAACAATGATACGTACATTACTCTGGAACGCCATTAAGGACGTGTAAGCTTTCTTCTGTCAGCATTTATATTTTCACAGGATGTAGTAGCAAAGCATTGGCTTTGTGGAAAAGGAGGTCGAAAAAGACGTCCACATATTGTTTTACTATTTTGCTTTACTTTTAATGTTTATGTATCTTTCTGATGTGGGTTGTACATTCAAGGCAGTTCAGTTTTGCACTGTCTGGCTTTCTATTTGTCTAAGTGGTAATAAACTCCCATTGATCAGGGCTTAGTGGAAATTAGAACACCCTGCATGTGCCTCAGTCGGGGAGGCTGCTCCCAGCAGACTCTCACTCACATTAAAAGCCCACTGGAATGTTTCAGGATGGTTGGTGTTGCTGCATATTACTTCACAATGTCAATACCAGAAGGCCTATTGATCTGGATAGCTCTCTTTAAATAAAAGAAATTCTTTAGTATTTGAAAATAGCAAAAATGGCCACCAGAGCAAAAATAACAATACTTTTTTCGGCTGTCCATCAACTTGGGAAAGTCTTGAATTATTGTATCTGTATTTATTTTTCAAAGCCATGTGCCATATGTTGTGATTTCAATATATTGATTGTAAAGACTTATAATTGTAGACTTCACCCATAAAATAAAACTTGAATTTATTTCTCTTAAGCAGTGTTTATATGTGTTTAAAGAGGGTATCCTGAGAAAGATACATATATATGCATGACTTATCAGTCTCTGAGAACTGTACTACTCAATGTTGGTCCAGAAGCAGTGCCAGAGAAGATATGGAGAGGTCTCTTTCTAATGCTGAATTCCATATGAGTGTAAGCAGACTGCTAAAAAGTGAGAGAGAGAGGAAATATGAAAGCAAAAAACACAGATATTAATTGGGAGACAATATATGCTATGCTAATACCTACACACATGAAGCTGTTCATAATTATTAAATACCTAAATCAGTTGCTTAAATCTATATGATAAGGAACTAGAAGTCAAGATTCATCTGTATGAAATAAAGATTCTCAATAAAAAAGTGTGTGATTTAGCTTCAGAGGTGGTTTCTTTTTTCAAAAGAGGTTAGAAAGGCTGCAACTCAGCTATGTATCTAAGTGTGTCATATGTCAGGATTAATATGCCTTCTCTACATCAGTAGTTTAATAGTATATCCAATATTTTTCCTCAGATTGTTTCCCACTTTCTTCTGGGTTCCGTTTTTCTTTGCCTGATCCTTAAGGATCCTTCCTGATGTTTCCTCATCCGTGCAAGTATGACTTTCTGCCAGTGGTTGATGAAGCTTATTGAAGGGCAAAGCTCCTTGGGATGGGTGAGACTATGTGACTGCTTTTGCCTGGGCATTCCTTCTCAGCATCCTTCTGGAGCTCTACTGCACTGTTTTCAAATTCTAGCACTACTCTATGAAAACAATGCAACTTTCTCTTCTAGCTCAAAATGTGTTGGGTTTTTTTTTATTTTTTTCAAGGACGGCATCAGTCATGCACAGCCAGTTAAATGAACACTTGTATTCAAATAACTTACTGATTATGCAAAACAACTCTGCCTGTTACGATACACATTCAGTGCAGAAAATTGCTCTGTTATTTGGACTGCTTTTCCCGTCACAATGAAACATACATCTGCTTACAGCTAAAAGTCCAAGGGCCTGATTTAGTAAAAATTAGTGATCCATCAGATTGATGGGCAATCCGCACTCTTGGTGCCTTGAAATTTCTTGCATCAGTCACCAGATCATGATTTACTAATAGGGTTTCAGGGCTTGCAAAATAGCACAACTCTAACCACATATTAATATTTAATCTGGCATTTTAAGTGCACCTAACAAAAGACCCCAGAGCTGCTGACAGGACCCTAAATTGTGAATTTCTTTAAAAGGAATTGAGCATTTCCATAGTGGTTTCATGTGGAAATCTGAAACAAGAAGAAATACATGACTTAAGCCCTGCTCATGAACTTACAAGCTTCTGAATATATTTTCTTGAAAAACTGTTTATAGTCTGGGTTTTTTTTAATAATCTACCTTCATTAACATATGACAGAACTTCCTTTGGCCATTTCACTGTCCATAGCTTGTGATTGCAGAAAAATTTCAAAACTCATTTCTATACCATATGCAATTAAACAGTCTGGTTTTTTAATGCTTAATCCACTTGGCAACTCTAGAAAGGTACTAAATGAGGGTAAAAATGCATAAGTCACAAAGACCTCTTTATAGCCATGAAATTTAGTAATTGAATCTGCCCAAACTTAGTAAATTAGGCCCTCTGTGTTTTGTATAGCATTTCTAAGTAGCCAAAATAGGCAGGAAGCTGAATTACATATTGACAATGTTTCTACCATTTCATAGTTTAAATAGAGCAATAGAGTGATTTAATAAGCAACTTCTACTGCTGCTGTCAGATGAATATTCTAATTTTGCAAAATGTATATAGTGCGTGTCTAGAAAAGGGTTTATTGTTTTCTTCCATTTTCATATGCCATAATTTATGAAAGATGTTCCCAACGCCACCTGTAATAACAGAATGTTTATTAGTGTGCAAATGAGGGTTATAAATGATGCTGCTTATCTATGGAACAAAACACAAAAGACAACTTATTAGCAAAAGACAAATTGCTCAGCAAATTTCAATGAGCTGCTATGTTTGTCATGAAAAAAACCTTTTATTTGCACAGATCAATGTTTTTATAATCCATTTAAAATAATATACTTGCCACTAGGTGGCTATTTCTGATCAGATCATTTTACCATTTTAATTACATTTTTAATATCCTGGCTGCATAAACAAAGATAAATTACAAGCCTTGCACAATCTGGCTGCTAGCTCAGGCACAATCTGTAATAATATCAGCTTTTGTTTGTGCCTCCTCTAATTAGATTCTGGGATCTAGGCTTTATCAATCAATAATTTTAATTTCAGAATTGCCTTTTGATCTTACATTTCATGTTTGTTTGCAGAATATGATCAGTAGGACAAAGCTGATAATTTATGCAGAAACAATCTCTCAGCAGAGTTACAAGCGCATTCCTAGCCATCAACACAACCCGGCAGACTAAGCTTGACACAGGTCTAATTAGCATGCAGATATGTGTCGCCTCATTGGCAATTCAAATTGCTTTTTTATAATGTACCTCAAATTGTGCTACTCAAACATTGTATTTGATTTCCAAAGCCCCCTGGGCATCCCATAATGTCTCCCTTCATCCTGGGTACGAAGCATTTATTGAACAATCTGCTTCCACTCTGGCTATCTTTTTGAAAGCACCCAAACATCAGAACCATGGGACCAGGTTTTCCTCCTCATCCGACAGCAACTTGTTCTTGTGCGGAGCAGCGGTGCCACGTCCGCAGGTTCGGCGGTGATATGTTACCTTGCGAGCTCCTGCTCCCACGGTGGCTGCTCTGTAGAGGGCTTCATTCCTGTGCCACTCATCTAAAAAGGGGGAGGATGTCTACAGAGCACACATTAATATGCGGCACATAACCACGTCTCTGAATGCCAGCCTTCCATTCTTCATTAAACAAAATGGCTGGATTGCAGTGATTGTTTTCCCCTCCACGCGCGCGCGCGCAGGCACACACCCCAGGCACGCAGGCACATACCCACACACCCCCCACGAGCACTCGGGCTCTCTCTGCTTTTCTCCCTCATGCACACGTACTCACTTTCTCACACACACACACACACACACACACGTAGCGTGTCGTTGATGGTGCAGCGAGTTACGTGTGAAAAGTTATCTGCGGCATGCGTGACACGCCAGGAGATTCCTGCCAACGTCAGGGCCCTTTTTTGCCATGCAGCAACAAGTGGCAGAATCAATGGTGTACAGTTATTCAGCAATGTAATTCATTTCACTGGCTTTGGCTCCCAGCCAGATCCGCCATCTGTCTCTTGCTCTCCCTCTCTCTCTCTCGCCTGAATTTGTCCTACATTTCGTAATGTTACGTGCTTGCCATCCTTATTCTATGTCAGAGGTACAGCACGAGCCTCACCCCCGTTCCGACGTGGAGTTCTGTGAGTTCGGTGGCACTTTGGATATTCCACTCCGGTGCCATAGGAAGAAAAGGGTAAGGAAAGAACAGAGGGATAGCTGCAAAGAGAATGGTGCTCTTCTATCTGAAAGCCAGTGCCTCCGCTTTTTATTTAAAGCATTGATATGGATCTGTCTCACATGGGAACTTTTCCTGCTTCGTTAGAGTATCTTCGTTTTCTTTATTGGATGCTGGCACTGTACGCCACTGCACAGCTCCGTGGAATGCCTGCTGTTGGATACTTGCAGATCCCTGCCACCAAGCAACCTCCTGCATTGGAAATCGGGTGACTACTCCAGGATCTTATGCGTGCTTGCTGTTTGAAGCTGCAGAAAAGTGAATAATCAATTAAGTATTGATTTCTTGTAAGATTTGGTAAATTTCAAAGGCAAGACAAAGAGGATGGCTTAAGGAAAGCACTGCAGGGACTTGGCGTAAATTAGACAACTAACAGCAGTGCAGAATAAAATAACACCTCAACTGAATATTTCCTTGGAAGAATTAGCACTAGCTATTGGAAGACGATGGTGGATTTAATCAAGACGGCAGGCACGCTTGAGTTTTAACCGTGAACCTGAAAGAGGAGCTAATTATAACCACCTTTTTATATGGAGCTAATTTGACTGAATGGATGCAAATGTGCTTTATTTATGGATGAAGAAGCAAGCCTTACAGCATTGACTTTGGGATCATCGCATATGCTAAGCTTTACAGCTTCTCTAAAAGTCAAGCCTACAGTACATTTTTATTTACTGAGAAGGTATTTATATGTAAGCATAAGCTAGCCGTACAAAAGATTCATCAGAACAATGTACTCTGTGGCACCGAGGATCTAATTATAATTTTGCAGCATTTCATGTTTTCTCTAATTTGGTACTTTTCAACCCTTGCTTGTGATGGGCTATAAATGGGACAATAAATGTATGATTTAAACTATTGTGATTTTCACTGTATAGTTTATTAATCGTACTGTAGTTTTCTTAACGTGTTTTTGAATTATTCAGCAGTAATTTATAATGAAAGAAGCAGAAATGGTGGGGTGGTTTTAAATTCATTTATAATCTTCTCACAGATCTAAATGTACAGGTTCTACCAGCCGATGAGCTCTATAATTATGAAAGAATGTTAAAATTTTCAGATAAATGGGGCACTGACTTTACAATGGGCACAATATTGTATAATCAGTAAAAGGAGGATTGTTATGTTTTGACTCTGTGGAGAATGGTCTTGGTTAGTTAACTCCTTCTATGCTGATAATGGTAAGCAAATGTACCTTATATAAGAAAATAGGGGGAGAATGTAATGCACTGGTTTGATGTTTTGCTAGTCTGAAACCTTTGCATATTTTTTTTCCATTTATTTCCATTTCTGTTACTTTTCTTTTCCCTATTTGCTTCTCTGGGTTTTGTCGAGGCTTTTTTTTCCTCCTGTCTTGCAATCTACATTCCCTGAGCAACCACAGGAACCAAGTTACATTAAGCTTCAACACAAAGACGATGTAAGAATAATGAATCCTCATTTGCATCGACATTTGTATTCAGATTTGCCAGGCTATAAACTTGGCAGATCAAGCGGAATATTAAGTAGAGGCTTCCATGGTAAATTGCGACTCTTGCAATTGCTGAGTCGTTTTTGCTTTTTTTTGCATGCATGTTTGTATGTGTGTGTGTGTGTGTGTGTGTGTGTGTGCATGTGTGTACATGTGTGTGCATGTGCATATCTGTAGTGGCAGGTAAAGTCTCATGGCTGCTTGGTCTCTGAGAAGCACATTGGCCCTCTTTCTCTGTCAGTATATGATGTCAGTTTATGCAAAATGAAGCAGGAATGCACAAGCAATAAGCATTTTAGCTGAAGATACAGTGTGGCATATGAATTAGTATCAACTCGTTTTTCTGGAGACTGTGTGAAAGAAGTCCTTAAACAAATAGTTAAACACTGTTGCAAAATCACACAGATATTTTGCATCAGCTGGAGGTTTGATTTCACTGCATGTAGAGTCCAAAGCAAAAACTCTGAGGTACTGTTGAACCTACCTGCTGCATTATACTGCTTTTTTTGTGGTAGTGCTGCATGTATGCATGTATGTTTCCATGAAAAACTTTGGCTTTGGTGCACCTGCCATCAGCTGCTCCTCACTTTGGTTTGGTTGGACTATCTCCAGCTTTACAGTAGTATGTGTAAGAGCTAAATTGGCCTTTGTCTTCCAGAGCTGGACATAGAACCTTTTCCTTCACTGATATTTGCTGAAAAAAAGGTGGTCCTATGTGATCAATTTCCTCCAGAATTCTTTTCTTCTCTTTCTGGATGAACCTTTATCAGATTAATAACTGCAACAATGGAGCATTTACTTTATCATTCTCCTGTTTAACTTTGTGTTATTGAAAGTAATTTATGCATGAACTTTTGAAACTTTAACTGTAGCATGTGCTATATTATTTCAGAAGCAGTGAAAAAATGCTCAGCCAACAAGTGCTAAAAAAATGCTCCAAGACTTACTTTTGCTACCCATAGATAGCAAAGATTTTCAAGGATTTGTCTCAGGACTTCAGCAAAGTCCTCTGGAGAGAACTTAAGAGTGTCACTGAATTAGGCAATGCAGGAAATGATCAGGCATGCAGGAAATACTTCCAGTCTCTTCTTTTTGTATGCATCCCCTTCCTACCACATCCATAACCACAGACCTAGCAAGAATGTCAGTACAGTCCACAGTGTGTGTTTTCACAATTTATAGTTGGCTTCTAAGTTAAGGAGGTACTATTATAGAGGAAAATCCTGGAACTTGTTCCAGTCCTTTCTAAACAAGTTAAAGGACTGACTTTAAAAACTTAATCTGTTGATGGTCTTTCAGCTAATCCATTGAAAAGCAAGTGCAATGCAATGGCTGAACCTGTTGTAAACAATATTAGACTGTATAAGTATTGGCTACAATTTCAGCTGAGAAAGCTGTATCAGCTTTGTTTTCTATAAAAATACACAAAACTCTAATACTGTTTAGTTTTACTTTAATTTTGTTTTCACACTATAATGGGATAATTGATCATGCAGGAAATGGTCTGTTGTAATGCAGTGTTCACTAAGGGAGGAAGATGATACTCTGTTCATGTAGGACAGCAACCTGTGGCAAGCAAAGGCAGGCATGCATTATATATTACTTGTTTGCTATTTTTGAGAAGCTTATTATTTTAGTATGGGTGAAAACATGGAATATTGTGTTTTCTTCCTTTGAAAGAGTCTTCTGAGCTATATTTCCAAAATGATGCTTAAGGTAGAAGGAAAAGGCAGAACTTACAAGGTATGTTTCCATACTTTGCTTCCTTATGCAGATCATTATGATGAAATTATATTAAACTTTGTTGTTTGGGTTAATATATGTACGTCCCATTAATTGTTTTGAAAATTTACCCTAAAACAGCTAAAAAGTGTCCTTTTCTGAGAAAGGCAAAACAGAACAATATCTCAGTAGCTTTCATAATTTTTTTAAATCTAAAATATATTTAAGGTCCAAATTTATAGGGAATAACAGATTAATAAACTGAAATGTTTTTGTTAGGCAGGCATTTGCAATAGTCATTCACTAAGAGAATCCTTTGAAAAATTAATTCCTTTGGGGGTTTCTTTGTCCCCATAAAAAATTCCCCAATTTCTTGCTCCCTGACTATAGAACCCAAAGAAAGGAGAGATGAATGAAAAGCATTTTAAGCTCCAAAATATTTATCATATTTACTGACAAAAAGATAAAAATGCCTGGATAAAAAAAGGAAAGTGTGAAGCTAATATTTCCTGGGAGAAACTCCAATCTTCTGTCTGGCCTTTTTTGTGTACAGTGTTGTTATTAAAATACTGGAGTGCTATATATTTTAAAAATGTAGTGTGTGCTGTGTATTCACTACCACTGGACAGTTATGACAGGTAGTCAGTCCAGGCATAGCATGTGGATGCTTTAGAAGGAAAGCTCAAGGCCTATTACAGTATTTCAGTCTAGCTCATTGTGTTGCTAAAGAATTTAAGATTCCAACAATACAGAGCTACTACATACAGTAAGGGTCAGATCTGCTGGCCCATAGCATTTAAAGGGAGGCTATAATTTTTTACCATTAGTCTTCTGATCAAAGATCCTTTTGTGTAACCTGCTGTTGTGATGAGTATCACTCAAGCATTGTATTTCTTACTGGCAGCTTGGTTGTCTGTTTCTCTCATTGGTGTGGACTTTATCTTGAGACTGAACTCTTAAGTTTTCTGCATCTGCAGGAGTGTAGTTTCTTAAATAGCATTTTTCAGATCATTTCGTGCATGAAACAGCATTTTGAACTTGGAGAATTTAACTGTTGCTCTTATATAGCCAGTAAATCATTTCCACTTCAAGTTTCTGCTTTTTGATTTCCTAGGCAGAAAGAAGACAGAAACTACTTTTAAAATAAGCAAATAGGTTTATATGCAAACCAGACAGTAGAAGAGATAACAGACTGAGACTCAGAAGTGACTTTTGCACTTTCTTTTTTATAAATGATAAGAGTTAAATCTTTCTTTCCAAGGTGAAACACCTGTTCTCCTGCTTTATGGTTCCTTCAGTGGTATGTCTTTTGAGACACTGAATCTGTAATCTCTGTGCACATTGCAGTAATTTACAACTAGGAGTTGAGTGTTTTGCTAAAGACTTTGGTGTGAAAGTGTCATGCACTGAAACGTACTGTATGCCCTACTTTGGCATCTGATAAAAACTTCGTTTTCCTTAATAAAATAAATATGCTTTCAGAATCAACAGCTTTCATATGGCAAAGCCTTTAATTAAATTGCCAGAACTGAGTTAGCTATTTTCAGTTTCAAGCTGTCCTTCAGTTACTAGAGACAAAATTTTAAAGACTATAAATATTATTAGATAACGAATAAACTGGATACACACAAATTCCCTCAAACCTGAGACCCCTTTTTGTTACTTATTGAATCTTATATCAAATCACACTGCAGTCCTGTAATTTGTGTTTATATAGCACAATAAACATAATAAGATTCTAGTTCTGATCAGAATCATAACATAAATAATCCTAGAAGTGCATTGTTTTAGACAATAAGCAAGCTTTCCAGGGTGGCTGTTTATTTGCATAATCAGCACTGTCTCATTTAGTTTAGTGGTTACTGCTTTTGGCAAAATTCTGTGGTAGTTAATTGTGCTTTGAATTTCACTGGGAATTTTGCTTAATGAGAACAGATTTTGATGCAAGGTCAGCTCTCTGAAAACCATACCAAACCCACGCTTCATTATGGTCACAATGAGTCATAGAACAAGCAACATGGAAATCACTTTACTCTGCACTGAACTTGGCCAGCTCTAGGGCTGCATTCAACACTTTGGTAACAAAACTCACCAACTGAGCACAGGGGAAGGCTGAGGAAAGGAGAATCTAATTTTTGAATTTTATTGCAGTGCAGGGGTTAGAGATGGGCAAAAGTTTCTGTGCAGTGGAGGAACAATACTGGATGCTGATAAAAAAAAGTGCAGGGAGGTGAAAATTTAAACAGTATTTTTACTGTTAACCTGATGTACTGTTAAAAGAAAGAACAAGAAGCTGAACACAAATTCCAGTCATTGCAACTTGCCATGTACCAGTTTCTCCTGGATTCATAATTTACGTTGGAACCTGCCATGAATCATGGCACGTAGAAGTGGTCCTAGGCTGCAAAAGATAAATCTAATGACACATCAGCTATTACTAATTTAGAGCTGCCTGCTCCTGCTCTCAGTAATGTAAGTGAGAGTATTTCTGTGAACTAAACTGAGAGCTGTATTTGGGCATATTCACAATATATTGAAGTTACTTTTGCTATACTATGTCACAGTCATAAACACTGAATAGAGCATTTAAAATATCTGAAATATTCTGGAGCCGTATTCAAAGATTTTACATCCTGACCTAAGCATTTGCTTATTAATAGTTAGCATAGAAATTGATCCCTGCAGTTTAGAAAAGTATTTGATTTTTCTTTTACAAATTTTAACTTTTTTCATGTGAATTGTCTAGACAATAATTATAAAATTTCCTCTAAAGCACTCACAAAATATAAATAAAATGCTGCAAAATAGAGGTTTAAAAGGATCTAGCTATGAAATGTGCTTCTTCATCTTACATTTTTCAAATTCCAGTTAGGTTTTCCTTGCATTTTTGTCTGAGCAACCCAGTAAATTCCCCCCTGAAAAACCTTGCAGCCAGAATGATGCTAGTGGATGCTCAAGCCACAGTAAAAACATGGGGATGAGCTGGTATTCCACTAATACCTTTCAACCTCTTCTTGACAATTAACACACCCAGAACACCAAAAGATAGAGGGGCAGGATATGTTGAAGCTGTTGGTCAAAAATCTGACTCTGGGGGAAAAAGGAGAAAAGTGAAGCAGAGCAGACCCACAAGTGTTGCTCCATCACAGAAAAGGAAGTGGGGAGTCCTAGCAAAAGAAACTTTCCCCTTAGGTCCACTTAGATACCACAGGTAGAAGGAGACAGCAGCCTTTTGGGAAAGAGTTACAAAAATGCAAGACAATACAGAGATATGGTACAGGAAAACATCATTTTCATTGTAAAGCAGTACAAATACTTTAGAAAGAAAAAGCACAAAGTACATCCTGGAATCAACAACTGAGTTTTTACTCTGTTTCCACAGCTTCACAAATACTGCTACTTTGTATTGCACTTTCAGCAATATTCTGTATGGTTTTTAAGCTCCTACCATCAAAATTGTTTTCCATTTCTCATACATACTACTTCAAGAGTGCTTCTTCTTATACATAATGACTGGTACTGTCTGGACGACCCGCTGAAAGTGTTTCAGACTTTCTCAGCAGGATGAAAGTTAAAAACAGAAAGAAGTTGTAATCTTCTTGATTATTTGCAGGGAGATCACAAATTGAGGGAGAAGGTTATCTTGTTCTCAATAAAAATGAAGGATTTTGAAAAAAAAAAAAATTGCTTAACATCCTGTGGGGGGTTTTAACAAGTCACTCGCTAGTTTTATCTCAGTTATGGATTCCAATCTTCTGTTCAGTCATTTTGTTCCAAATGAGTCTAAGTTCTGGTGTTTCTTATTACTTGCACTTTCTTTCCAATTTATGTTTTAATCTATTTCTACAGCAGGATACCTCCAGATGTTTGGTTTTGTGAAGTGTTAAACATCTTAAGCATATGCAGATCCTCTGACCTGAGCACCACGTAGGCTTTGCTTAGAATACCTTAGAATACTTTTTGAAGATTCAGCTAGCATGTTCCATATAATTAAAAACAGAGTACAATGATGGTTATTCCTGACTTTTGCTTTCATTGGCATTTTGCATTAAAGCAAAAATAAACCCCTAAATGGGCTAAATCCAAGATTTAGAGTCTGGCCAGCTATTTAGGATTTTTTATTCAGCTTGGTAGTGCCCATTTAAAAGGGTCATGATTGACAGCACTTTCAAAAATCAGGCCTGTGTCCCAGCCATTGAAAATGGCAGTCTCCAAACTTTAACTTGCCTTTGGAAATTTCAGCTTCAGGCAATGCTGCATTTTAAACTTCATGTCTTATTTCTTTAAAAAACAAACCATCACTCATGCTGAATTTATCTAATAACAAAAAAACTCCCAAACCTTAAACTGGTTGCAGTGTTCATTTTGCAGTAACTATATACTGATGTGCAATTACAGTGAAGATTTCTGCTACTCAGGCTGTTAATATTTCTACTACTCTGGCTGTAGGAAATGCAATGCAGAGAAATGAAGCAGGCAGTTCTTATTTCTACCCCTGAAAGGGCAATACTAGAGAGAGCTGGCTTCAGCAGTGTTATAGCCAATCCAAAAAGGGAGGAGTTTCTTCCATTCAAAAGAAAAAAAATATTATCTTTTTATCATCAAATCATTTAGAAAAGAAACCACAGGTGGGAATCCTGAAAGCTTACATGAGTCAGAAAGGTCAAAAACCAATTTCTGACTTGTTGAAGACACCCTCCTGGTTCTTTGAAGTGTGATTTTTTTTTCCTAGTGGTATTCTTGGCCAGGCAGGCAGCTTATTAGACAGTCAGACTGCTTCATGTGACTATTCTAAAGACTGTGTTGGCTTCTTATTTGCACCACTATTTAGTTTATGGCTTAATCTGTGAAGGTTATATGATTTGTATTTGGTGATATCTCTCAGGCCTAAGATTTGCAATTTACAAGCACACCTACCTCTGTAGATCTTCAGAACATGGTGGAAAACCCTGTAATTTTTTTTCTTTTAATAAAGGTGCTGACTTACAGGAAAGAAAACTCAATAGCATTTTAGAGTGGGGATCTGCTCTTGAATGTATAACTGAATAACGTGACATGGCCTTAATAGTATACGTGGTAATACTGTTAATAATTGCTAAGTCAAAAGCTGTTAATAACTGCTAAGTCAAACAAATATTTCTAAATAATGCATTTAGTCAAAGCATTAATTTTTATATTGCATAACCAAGAATTTGTCTCCCAAAATAAGTAGCATATCTTACATTGTAAGTAAAGCAAATGGAAAGAAAAGATTGAGAATAGATAAAGGGGTAAATTTTTTGATACCCTCCTGCTTAATAACAGTCATACTTCCCATGTCAAATGGGATAAATTTTTATTCAGGAAAATTACTTTTTGGAAGGAATGAGGGGGAGGGGTAGAATAAATGGTGTTCATTGACAGTTGCAGTTGTGATACTTCACCTAAATGCCTTGGCAAAAAAGGAGAAAATAAAAAAATTAATCTAAAAAATAGGAAAAATACCATAAAGGTAAAATCTCCTGGATATTTTTAATATACATTAAAGAGTTTAGCAACATTTCTCTGTATCTTCTGTAAGAATCTTTGGCATCTAATAGTCAACAAGATTGGGAGAACATTCAGTGCTAGACATGAGTGAGTCCTGAAACATAGCTTGCATTTTTGATTTAGAAACAACCTTCCTTTTATCTGGACCTGACTGAATCAAGCTGGTTTTCCTACTTGAATGTGAGATCCTCTTTATCTTGAAGCAGAACTGTACCATTTGTAAAGGGGTGAAATATCTGACTACAGCTTCTAGTTTCAATTTTCTTTACATGAAACATTCAGACATCTGTCCTTATTTATAATTCTTATTTCACTAAGTTTACATTGAAGATAAACTTTAGTTTTAGTACTCTTACTCGAGACATACCAGAAATGAGTTTAGTATGAGTATGTCTTTGTTTGCTTAGGAAAGGACATATCACATCTTGACCAGAAGTTGTTGTGGCATCAATTGCAAATGATACCACAAGTGAAACTTGGAGGAAAAATATGCACAATCCACTTCCCTCAAGAGAAAAAAAAAAAGAAAAAGAAAAAAAAAAAAAGAAAACCAAAACCTACTAGATTTCAGCTGGAGGTTTGCAAATCATTGTGTGAAATACTAACCTTTCATTGCACTCAGCAGATCCTAGTATATGACAGTATGAATCTTCTAATCAAGCTGCTTAAAACCCTCGGGCCATGGCTTGACATTACAGTAAATCTTGTCTCAGAGCTCTTGCTGTAGGACTGGGAATGCCACAGCCACGTGATGCAAAGCATTCATTTGGTATACAATCATGACTATGTTTGTATCACCAACTTTTTGTTGGATCAGGTGCTGTTTGTCCTTCTACAGGTGACTTGAAACCCCTATAAGAGAAGAAAGATTATATTAATGTTATACTGTATCCTCTGACCAGTTCAGCAGTAATGCAATGACATATTGATACCTGAATAAAAACAAGTTAGTATCTGATAGTGCAAAAATCTAGTTATATGAGAAGTCATATGTTGAAGATTCATCCTAAAATTCATTCTTTTTTCTACCTAATGGAGCTTCCTAAAATTTTGAGTCTACAAGCTCTGCCACACAGGGCTCAGTACTAGTAATATGAATAAGACTATGCAGTGTGAGATCCTAAAAACCCTGTCCTTTGCCATATGTAGTGTAAAAGTGTGGGAGTTAATTTTTTGGGGTTATTTTTTTCAATTGCTACCGGATGTAGACCAGAAAGTTGGAAGGGCTGAAATCCTCACAAAGTTTTCACTGCCAAAGTTTTCATGATAATCATCAAAATTTATACCAACAATTGTCCCTGACTGTGCTTAATAGTAAAATAAGATGGAAAGAACATTTTCAAGAACAAATTGTTCATTTGTATGCAAACTACTTGTCCTGAATTTGTCAAAAACATCTTGCTTTTGCCTTACACCCACGCCAGAGCAGTTCCAAAATATTAAGTTTCAGCACACTTAATTCTTATTGTTCCTGGCATGGCTTGCAGAAGAAAGGGATTGTGAGGAGATTTCAAAGCTTCTTGTGTGCAGAGTAACAGTTGTTTACAACCTTACTGTTTACAGCCTTACTGAACTGTATCAGTTAGCATCCTGCCTCATGGTGCTTGGTACTGCTAAAATACATTTTTACTCACTTTTGTAAAATAAGAAAGGATTAACAGATGACCTAACAGTTATTAGTAGTCCAAATAATAAGGATACTTCTTATTTCATTGAATTTCTTAAGTGCTAATGTTTTATGATGCCAAATAAGTTTATACTTGAAATTCAGGAGTTTAAAGCAACTGCTGGACTAAAGAACTGTTGAAAGACTTTTGAATGTGAAGGTTTTAATCAAAAGTGGAAGATAGAAAAGGCAAATTAAATGCATAAAGTTACAATTTTGAAAACAAGTTAGGTAAAGGATGTTAAAAGGTGAAGCTGAAGAAGTAATTTGTATGTCTAGATAAAATAAGAATGTTGAAAAAGTTTTGTGGGATTCTCAGGAGAAACGTGTGTTATGCCTGCTTTTGGTTTTGCTTATGATGATGGTAGGAAGAAAAGAAGTGCAAGTGATTAAGGAATTATTGTAATACTTTAAGTAACTTGGATAATTTTCTGACCACTTTAAGCCTTAGGAAAAGAAAAAAAAAGCTTTAAATACCTGTTTTCCAGCCACCATCTGTGACATCATATTTCTTAATAGCAGAGTCTTGAAAGAGCCATGATTTTTCAAAACCTATTTTCTAAGCAAAGCTAGATTTATTTACTTGGAAAAGAGAACTAAAAGGTTGGGGTATTTGGGAATTGGTATTATGTTTGGGATTTCAATACACCTGAGTAGCACCCAGTGTGGCACTCAAGTCTTGTCTTACTGCTCTTTGAATGTCCTTGGCTTTATGGAAGTGAGCTGGAAGTTCATCTCTGACTGTTGCAGAGAATCACAGCCCTCAGCTATGGTTATACTTCCCTGGCTATTGTGAATGTGCATTGAATAGAAGCTTTTCTTCCATCTGATGTCTGTAAGGTGATGAAGAATCCCAGCCCCTCCATTTTGAAGAGTGCAAGATGCCTATGAGGTTGACTCTTCTCTCCAACACCCACACAAAATGCTGGGAATAAAGTAGTTGAAGTTACCCTGTAGCTGGAGTTGCCAAGCCTTTGTCTACTCTGTTTCTAATGAAAAGCCAAAACAGAGGCTGGTATTTTTCAACTTTTTTTGTGACCACTTGATGTGCAGCTCCTGACTTCAGAGGTAAGTGTCATGTAATGGTGCTTCCAGTAATGGCAGTCAGATAATTCTGTATGAGTACAGTTTTAACTATCAGCTGGAAGCAGTTTAATACACCTAATGATTAGATATGACCACTGTCCTTATTCTGGCTTTCTTTAACAATGCTAACTATGACTTTGCATTCTTATGCACTGGCATAATAAAATTTTAGTTATACTTTTCTCAGTTTGACTGCTTAAAGAAACTGGGTGTGCATATCCACCTGTCTGTCTCTGTTGTGTACATATGTATATCAAAATAGATTTTCAAAGTGCTAATGTGAAAGATACTAGTAAAGAGTTCAGAGATTGGCTGTAGACCTAATCATATGTCTCAAATTGAAAGAGAATTACTTGGCTGAATTTGTCTCAAAGACATTTTGGCAGTTTTCATTTGTGTTTTTTTGCCAGTAACAGACATCAAAATAAGTGCAAAGATCTTTTTTCTCCTAAACTGCCAAATTAAAACATTTGCTGTCAGTTCCTTCCAGTTCACTGCTCTTTCACAGAATCATAAAATAACCAACTATGTGAACAAAAAAAAAAAAAAGTCTGATAAATATTTGTGTTGGGCTTCTTTCAATCAGAACTTCCTGGAGATGTGTTGGACAGAACCTTAAGAGGTCATCTAATCTACACTCTTGCTCTGTATGGGATGAGTTACACAGTGTTATTGGCAGACATTTGTCTAATGTTCTTAAAAAATAGCCATTGCAGGGGCTTCCTCAACCTCACTGAGTAACCTGTTCCAATATATTTCTTCTAATAAGAATGTTTTTTCCCATTATTTAAATTAAATAATTCCTTCTTTCCTTACCACCATGAAATATGAAGAATTGTTGATTACTCTTATAAAAATGATTTATTTATTTTACTTTTTTTAACATTGCTGTTCTATCTCAGTTGTTTAATTCTGTTGATTGCTTCAGTAGCTGTGTATATAACAATAGTCTCATTGGTACAGAGTTTGACTCTGTCATCTTTCAGGAATACAAATCTTTGCCAGTGAATCTGATACCACATTACATGGTACTACATTATATGCATACATATATATATATCTATATGTAAAAGAGAAAGATAGAGATATTAAGTTCTCAGGCAGCAATCTGTAATAAGTGTAATTATTCAGGAAATGTATTTCAAAATTTCAGAAATCATGAAGTGCATACAATATGTATATTTTTTATATTTTTTTATATTTTTTACTTTGTGCTTGCTGTATGCATATATATAAAATACTGCAGTGTGGGCAAGAAGAACACAAAATTATGAATAAATGAAGAATACAAAAATTCATTTAATATTCAAAAAGAGTTTCTGTTTCTTTGGGATAGTCACATTCTGCCTAGTGATCATGGCATAGAAGTGTGGGTCAGCTTATTATATCATAGTCAAGCATTGTCTTTATGTGTAATGCACAAAAGCATACAGAAACACATGTACACACAAAAAAAATCACACACCACTTGCACTTCTGAGCTTCTAAAACAGAAACAGAGAAATACCATGAAAAAATATGTGCTTCAGTTTGGTTCAGATTTTTTAACCAATGATCTCTGAGCAGGTTCACATTTTTTCCCAAACAGTTCACCCAACTGTCATCAAAATGAGTAGTAATGAAAAGAACTGCAATATCAAAAAAAAAAAAAAAAAAAAAAAAAAGGCTTTGAAAGACCTTAAAGTTCTGAAACATTTGATCCAACACATGTTGTCCACAGGCCTTCTTAAAGAGATTTCCAAAAGGGGAAATATATCCTTCTAGTTCCAAATACAATTCTGGAAAAAAGGTCAGAAGGGGAGCAAGCACCCTCATAAAAACTAGAACATTTGGGTCATTTTCCCACAATATGATGTACTTTCAAAGTCTACCACTCATTTTCTGGCTTCTAGTTTTTACATTCTTTGGTATTTCATAGCATTTTATCTATCATGTCACATGTAAAAAAATAGTGTTCCATGTCTTAACAAATCAAAGAGTTGTAAGATTTCATCGTTGGTACTGTTCCATACTCATCATTTGTATAGGATTAACACACTCAGAAGCTCAGGCATACAGCTTCATCCTCCATAAAAGAGAGCACATTTTTATTCAGGGGAAAAAGTAGTATCAAAGTACTTTCTAGTTCTTTGCATGCACTTGTTTAAAGAAACTTTTTCTCTCTTTCCTTTTCCCTATATGCCTCCTCTGCTCACCAACCTAAGAGAAAGTGTTGCTTTGATTAACTTGTGTCTGTAATGTTGCAAGTCTGTTCTCTAAAAGATATGTTTGGACTGAAACTTGTAAAAATTTTTTAGAACATTGTCCAATGATCCAATCAGTCCAAAATAATAATGTCACAAGAAATTTTGGGGATTTTTTTTTGTGTTTAATGCCATGGCCTGAATTTACAAATCCAGTCTCACTTGATATGTATCTGTAGAGAATGAAAAGAACTTTGATAGTTAAAAATGACTGCCTTGTTAAAAACCTTACTGTCTCCTCATTTGATCGTCACCTTTGAAAGCATTTTAAAATGTGACAAAAGTGAAAAAGGATCTCGGAGGGAGGCAAGCTGTAGGCAGCATTTGAATACCTGGGGATCTGCCATATTCTTCTACCAACACATTGGTGTAATGAAAAAACTAGCAAATTCCTATTTATTGATTTTTTTTTCACTACTTATCAATCCAAAGGAGAGTCCGAGATCGTGTCATTACAATAGGATCATAAATTAAACCCTTCCACAAGTTCTTGTTAAAGATGCATCCATATTTTGATTTCAGTTCACTTTTTTTCTGGACTGTAACTACTAAACACTCTTTATTGTGAAAATGCCTGAACTATAGTTTTTTCCCATTTCTGTAGGTACATCCATGTTTCCTACTGCTTCTATTTTCCCTAGTATAAGATGGTTAACAAAGGAATGTGAGAAAAGTAAAAAATATCCGTGCTCTAGAAAGCAGATTGCAGAGGACACAGCTGAGATGTGACTCTCAGTGTAGTGTGTCAATTGCTGATGACAGAAGGCCATTATTTTAGAACAAAGCCTTTCACCCTGGAGGGAGCTCTGTTGGGTACAGTATGTTCTGGATGAGTAAATGGAAGTCGATAACTGAGCCCTGC
Organism: Erithacus rubecula; assembly: GCF_903797595.1. Taxonomy (NCBI): domain Eukaryota; kingdom Metazoa; phylum Chordata; class Aves; order Passeriformes; family Muscicapidae; genus Erithacus; species Erithacus rubecula. The sequence continues at coordinate 118,589,624 of NC_136689.1, forward strand.
TGCTGCCCCTACAAAACAAGGCTACAGGATAGAGAGACACCAGTGTCTATTTACCTTCTCCTGTGCATGGAAGTGAGGGCAATGGTGAAGTCTCAGGGCTGAGATGGCACTGAAACCTGCACACTGTCACAGTCACCCCCTGGCAGCCATACAAAGTAATGGGTGAAACTTACCTGGAAGCAGCCGAGCTGCAACTTGTTGGAAGAAAAGAAAAATAGGTTGATTGAATATGCTTCCTAAAGAAAAGAACTGTAAAGCTCATGGCACATTTTCAAGGTTGTCCTACTGGCATGACTGAAACAAGGAAAATTACTTTGAAAGTTGTACTTGCAAACTAGAAGGGAGGATATCCATGTAAATGGACTGGCTGATAACATTCATAAAGGATATGAAGCAGGTATGTGCAAACCCTAATAATGTCAGATTCTGCCTATAGAGAGCTTCCATGTTAATTTTATTAAGCATTATACCCATTTAGAGTTTGACACTGGACAAACACCAGGCACGCACGAGAGCCATTCATTCAGCCTCCCCTGCTACAGCTGGGCAGAGGAGAGAAAAATTTAAACAAAGGCTTCATCACTTAAGGACCAGGAGAAAACACTCCAAGGACAAAACAGGCTCGACTTAGAGGTTCAAGTGAGTTTATTATTGGCAGAGTCAGAGGAGGATAATGAGAGGTAAAACAAGTTCTTAAAACACCTTTTCTTCCTCCCTCCCTCCTTCCCACCAACAGCACAGGGGCAGTGGAGATGGGGGTTCTGGTCAGTTCATCACCTGAGGTTTTCTTCTGCTGCTGACGGAGAGGAGTCCTTCCCCTGTGAGACCGTGGGGTCCCTCCCACAGGAGACAGTTCTCTGTGACCTTCTCCAGGGTGGCTCCAAACCTCACCAGCAGCAGAGCCAAAACTGCTCCAGTGTGAGTCCCTCTCACGGGCACACAGACCTCCCAAAACTGCTGTGGTGTGGGTCACTCTTCCACAGAGCCCAGCCCTCCAAGGACAGGCTGCTCCAGCCTGGAATCAGAGCCCCTCTCTCTCCCTGGTCTCCCACTGGATCACATCCTCCTCCAGGCATCCACCTGCTCTGGCATGGGCACCTTCCATGGTCTGTGGGTGGATCTCTGCATCCCCATGGATCCCCATGGGCTGTGGGTGGATCTCTGCATCCCCATGGATCCCCATGGCTGCAGGGCACAGCTGCTTCACCTGCAGAGGAATCTTGGCTCCTGAGCCTGGAGAATCTCCTGCCCCTCCTTCTGCATTGACCTTGGTATTTCCGTGTTGTTTCCCTCATTTTATCACCTCCTCCTCTTCTATAGCTGGAATCACACTGCCCAACCACCTTTGTTTGAATTTCCTTCTTATATATGTTATCACAGTCTTGGCCAGCAGAATGTTCTTTCTCAAATCCATCAGGGATTGGCTCTGCTGGACATGGTGGAAGCTTCCAGCACCTTCTAACACCAGGCCATGCAAAACCAACACAATTACTGAGATTGAACAAATCCTAATGCATAATCTTAAATGCAATCAGGCAAAATGTGGCTATGAATTGCTAGGCTTTACTCATAGCTTAAACAGCAAGAGTTTAAATGAGCTAAAAATGAAATCAAAGGGAAAGAAAAGATACCACCAAGGATAATCTATCTCATGCTGTAAAATTAAAATCCAGAATTTAAAGGACATAAACTGCCTTGATCTGGTGCTATCTATCATATGCTAAAGTATTTATAGTACCTATAGACAAAAAAAAGGGTGCATTTAGAATTGCACATCAGTCTTCACTTAGAAGTGCTTTATTTTGTCTAAGTCACACCCTAACATAATTGTAACATAGCATTTGAAGTTAATTATAATGTATCTAGGAAACACCCTGGATTTTATTGCAAGGCTGAATATGCCAAAGGTTTGGGTGCTTCCACTGCCAGCAGCTAGTAACACAGTAAGAAAGTCCATCTTCCTGTAAAACAGGATAAAACAAGCATTTTTATAGACATAGTGAAAATATACATATATTCATGAGTCAGTGGAATGAGTCACAAAAGCTGTGTTTTCACTTGAGACGAAGCAATTTTAACCCTTCTTACTGAATTTTAGATGGGTCAGTCATATTTTTTTTGTTATAACTAGTTTTATAATACTCTCTTCCTGCTTCTCTTTTACATACCTTGTGAATAAAGATCACAGTTCTCAGGGTAGGTTTAGATCTGGAAAATTTACATCTGAGACATAAAAGTGATTAGATGATCTCTTTCAGCTCAAAGAAAAATATATTTTTTTAGGAGGAGAAACAAAATAGTATAAAATAGAAAAACTGTTGTTACAGAACAAACAAAACTAGAAGTTATAGGTTTGTTAGTTAGAAAAGGTCTGATGCCTGCCTTCTTTAACTGCTTCTTAAGATACTCACCAGTGTGACACTTTTCAATGAATAGGGAATGAGGTGGCTTAAATTCAAATATGCCCTGAAATTGTTGCACTGGTATTTCTGGTTCCCAAAAAATTCTGGTGCACTCAAGAGCCTTAGTGGAATCCTCTAAAGAAAGCTCTGTAAGGATCAGATTCTTGTTTACTCTCTACCTTTGGTAGTGTACAAGACTAATAGAAAAGTAACTGGATCCATGAATATAGCCAGCAAGTATAAGAATCACAAGAGCAGAAATATATTCCTTAGGAAAATTTGTACCATACATGAAATAACCCAATTTGATTACAGGAAAAACAAAACCAAAAGAAAATGCAAGCACTATGATTAAATTATTTATACTTAGTAGTCTTGCACTGATTTCCCTCACCTTTTTGCATGTACATACAAAATCTGTACAATAATCCTTGCTGGAATATGCTTAGCAAAGATTTGGTGAATATCAACCACTGGAATTTTATTACTTTGGTGCATAAGTAATTGTTGCAGTGAAAATTCCTGATTTTTCAAAAATAAATGGTGCATAAAAACACATAAAATCTCAGTTAATATGTCTGAACTTGCTCAAGAACATGGCCCCGCTCAACCAATGGAACTAGTTTTTTATTCAGCAGAGACTTCTTAAATTCATTGCCTCACTACACAGTAAATCTGCTCTTTTAGCAGGTTTTTCTTTTAGCAGGTAGTCAATTAAGGGGGGGACAGGTGTCCTCATGATATATATCTTTGCAGTGAAGTGTATATTCTCACAACATTTCAGTTATCTTTAAATTTCATCACATATTATTTAAAGAGTGGTATCCTAATTAGGTTTATGATTTCCTAGGGTAGAGTGATTATATTTTTAAGCATATAGATGGTGAAGGAAGAACACTTTTATTAGCAACTCTCTCTTTTCACATTCTCAATGCTATATATTTTAACCAGGGAAGAAATATACCCTCTCATTGTCATTTTCACACTTTACTCTTCCATTAACACATATATGCCCTTCAATGTGGATAAATAAAGGAATACCATAAAGTTATCATTTAGAAATTTAGGGTAAGTGGCAAAGAGAACATTTAAAATGTACAATCATAACATTCCTAATTTTCAGTGTTAGGGGAATTCCACAGCCTAAATAGCAAAAAGGACATAGGTGCATTTTGGGTACAGAACACAAACAGACCTGTAACATTTATTGGATTAATTTTTAACTTCTGAGCCTTAGAGTGATGACACTCATTGCTGTAAAGAAATAGAAAAAGGACACCACATTATTTCATCAAATATATGCCATAGAAGCCTAATTTTTAATTAAATTCCCTACAATTTAGGGTTCATAATAACCAAATAATTGAAGTATTAGATGATTCTGAAATGTAAACCTTATTTCTAATGTAAGCATTAAAATGCTGTTATAAACAACCATTCTATTCTTAATTGAATTTGTAAAAATCTCCATTATTTAAAAAATAATACATGTACTAATGGGATTTGATAAGATTACTGTAACTGAACACTGCTACGAGCTCCAAATCCTAGGAACACTGTATATATTTCAGATGAATTAGCTGTTCTTAAATTAAGGAATATTACAGTCAGTAATGGTATGACATTCTTTTTTATGGCTGTGGCTTGGGTTATAATGTGACAGAAAAAAAATGTAATGTTTCCAAAATGACAGTTTTTAGATTTGTGTTGCCTGAGGTAGTTCAGCTGAACAATAAACTATAATTTGATTGATGGAAAATTGAAGTGGTTCATCTAACTTGCCAGTCTGTCTTACCCAAGGCTTTGGTTTTGCATGTATGATGATGTATCACAGTTTTAGAGATAATGTTGTTTGTATTATACATGCAATTTTTTTGCATGCAAAAATGAAGACTTCATTACCCAGTAAAGATCAAAATATTCTACGGATTAGCAAGGAATCAGATTTGTTTGAGAATGGATTTTTGCACCAAAATGTACTCTCTTTGTGAAACCAGATGATAAATAACATATAGGATCAGAGTGCCTTTATTTTCATGAGCAAATCAGCCATATCACCAGTTATGAAATTATTAACTTAAAGGAAAGGTGACATATTCACCCAAGAGAAACAATCAGAGAGTCGTAGCTTTCCCTTCATCCAGAATTAATCCTGTGAAATAGTAGACCAGTCAGCAGAAATATTTCTTAAAGGGCAATAATATTTTTATAGATAAGTTAATACATAGTTTTGGAAGAAAAACAAAAATTAATGAGAAAATAATAGAGATGCTATTAAATCCATAGTGGTAACCTTTATGTAGGATTTGTCTTTTTTTTTTTTTTTTTTTTTTTTTTTTTTTTTTAAATTACTGATGCAGTGTGCGCCCAGCAGCAGCTTCAGAAAAATTACTGTATAATATTTTTTTAGCATCTATGAGGACAATTTTAAATTGCTTAAACCAGCCATTTATTTTCCTTAACTATTTGCATCCAGAAGGATGTTTGTCCTCTGCTCTTCTGTCATCAAACTAGTAACACCTCTAAAAGTAGTAACATCTCTAAAAAGCTAAAAAAAAGTTATGGCATCTAATTTCAGCTGCTTAAGGAAGCAAGGTTTGAGGAAAGGTTCATATAGCAGAGAGTGTGATTATAATGTCTTGTTTTGACTCCTTTTTTCCCCTTCATTTTCATTCAAAAGGAAAGGCCAGCTGTTGAGCCATTTTGAACAAGGATCTTCCTTATTCTTTTTCTTCCTCCCTAAGAACATGAAACAGAGAATATTGGCTTTCCAAATGAAACTGTAACACTTGAACTTGAAGAAACAGGCATATTACATCTCTCTCTGCTATTTATTACCCTGCAAAACACTAAACAAGGCTATGATCAAACAAAACTGTGGTAATCCAGTCTTCTGGGAGATTTAATTGGCATACTACACTCTTTATTTTTGCTGCACAATGTCCTGAATTACAGATGTTCAAGAGTTGGGCCTTAAGCAGCAGATAGAGCTTCTTATGATTACATAGAAATGCAGGGAAATTGTATTTGAAACTATCCTTGAAGTAACAGAAGATCTGTCTGTAATGAGATTTCCAAAATTACTGTAGGGAATTCTCTATAGTAGAAGTGCTTTCTTCTTGGGTCATTACATTGCCATAAGTCTTAATTTTCCAGGCATTTTATTCCTTCTCCCTCTGTGTCATGCTTTTTATCAGGGTTCAAATCTGGAAATGCCATTGTCTTTTCAAAACTGGTTCTTAAAACTGAATCATAAATTCAAGGAGATGAACAGAGATGATGCCTCAACAGCAGGATTGGCCTTTTTCTGTTAGAAAAACAAAACAAACCAACCAAAACAAACAAAAACATGAAGAAAAGTTGATAGACAGCTTTTCTGTATTTTTTCAAAGTAATTCAAAGACTGGAGGAGAAATAAAACTGCTTTATTTAAAGAATATGGAGAGAAATCTAATCATGGAAAGAAAAGAATCAACTAAAACATAGAATGGGAGAAGACATTTTGAGTCTTCTATTTAAATTAAAGACAACACACTATATAGTTAGTTTTTTATAGTTATTAATTCTATCTGAAAACTATTTACATTTTTTTTTTCTGCAATATGTTTAGAAGGACTCCAGAGTCTTGCTGCTTGGTAGACCAGTGAGTCTTCCAGTCCTTCCACTTTCCAGAAAAATGTAGCAACTGAAAATTTCTTTCCAGTTCCTCAGCTGGGACTAATCAAGATAATATTTCATCTCAACTAGTTTTTCTTTCATCCTAGTATTAATAAGGTTTAGTGATAGGCATATTTATTTTGGGAAATCATCGGAGGGAAACAACTCAAGAAGGGTTAGTAGGAGGAATATTAGTTTGTGACCATGAGATCAGCACTGTTTTGGACACAAAAAAAAAGGCAAATTTACAAAGTGAGGAGTCAGAGCCAGCAATAGGGAACTCTTCATAATAGTAGACCTTGGTAATGGCTACAGTTCCTGTTCCCATCATTCAATGCTTCAATTAAACTAAAAGTATACTAAAGAAAAAGAAAAAGAAAAAAAAAAGAAAAAAGGCAGAAGAAAAACAGTTTGGACGACCTGCTTTTCCTGAGAATGTCAGAATGGGAGAAGAGAGTTAAACCAAAAGTAAATATTGTTCCAAGTAATAGTAGTGTGAAATTGGTCCTGAATGTCTTCAAGTTGCGGGGCTGGGGGAAGAGGAAGCTTTGAATTGCTTCATCACAGGAAATCTTGAATAGTCTTCTAGTTAAAGCAGTGGGATGAAAGCCAACCTGCTTTTAAGACTCTTCAGGCACTTTACATCTCACAGCAAACTCCATCCCAGCTTGATTTTAAAACATTACCTTCTTCATTGTCAATCTTTGTTCCCATTATATATGCCTCTGCTTATACATGTTCTGAGAGGGTTATGCACATATAAATCCTCTTTTTGCAAGGTCTCTTCTCTTTATCCATAACACATCTTACTGTTACATTTAACACTTTGACTTGGAAAACATCCAGACCTCAAGTTCTTAAGCTTAGGTTGACAATATTCAAGGTTCTTTAACAAAACTAACTATACTACTTAATTCCCATATCAAAATAGATCCTTCTGAAATCCCAAACCTTACTGCCTGTCCTAGTTTTGTATATTTTCCCTTTAATTTAAATTGAATCTACTTTTTAATTAACTCTATGTTAATTACTTAAAGTTACTTTCACCTAAAGTACTTCTGGGGGAATAGTTGATTAAGAAACATGTCAGCTAAACACTTCTAGGAATACAGGCTTCCTTTAGCTATTAGTTGCATTTGTTCTCCAGCATATACCTTGAGAATTAAAATTTCTCAGTGTCATAGCTGTTGAGAATTATGTTTCTGTTCATTTTACAGTTTCCAGATAACTCTATCCATGGATTCAGTCCTATCTGATTACTTGGTTGCAGAGGAGAGTTCTATCATTAATTATCCCAAGTAAATTCCTCCTGCTTCCCAAAAAGTGACCTTGGCACTTTTTTTGCATCTATTCCTTCTTCTGTTTTTTCTTTATATTTTTTCACATGCTGTCTTTTCCTGCCATTTTTCCCCTTTTGTCAGTATTTCTGGATAAGTCCAGGTGTGTATTTAATACCTCTTTTCTCTTTCTCCAGGGAACTTATTAATCCTTTTGTCCCCAAATGTCTGTTTCCTGTTCTGTGTCACTAGTTCAGGATTCTCTAATTTGCTGTACAGATTTCTGGCAATTAAGGCTTCTTCAAAAACCATTTTAAAAGATCTGAAAAATTAGCTAAAAAATTAATTGAGCCTACAGTTGTAATTCAATTGTCATGGTACCTCAGCATCTTGCTAACGTGAAGAAAATTTTAGATTGGAAGGTTGCAATATCCAAGCTTTGCAGGTGCAAACAACCAAGTCAGACTGACTAAATGTTTATCCAAGGTCAAACTGGAAGTTCTTATAGAAGGATAAAAATATTTATTGCAGTTTTCATGTACCTCCAGTCCCTTGCTTTAATCACCCTCCATCCACCTGCAAGACAGAGTATAGAAATACTGTGGGACTGACTATTCAAAGAGCAATAGGGAAACATTCTCAATATGCAATGGCCTGTCAAACTTTGTGACAGTTCACCCTTCACTTTTTCCTGGTAGTTATTGTCACAGCCATCTGTATGCTGATTTGTTTAAAACATAGTTTGTAGAATATGCAACCAAGCATCTGATCCTTAATGTACACATCTAAATTCCTTGAGCTCTTTGAACATTAGAGAAAAGCAACCATTTGTGACTTTTTAATTGGTGTCAGTTGGCTGTATCATTGTTACTACATGACATATGTTACAAGGACTTTTCCTGCTGAAGGTAGGTGCACAGAATGTCACTTTACATTTTTTGCAAGTAGCCAGTATCTCATCAGCTTTGCATAGCACATCATTAACAACATCACACAGTGTGACAGTATATTGTGCCCAAATATAAAATGTTGATTCCTTAGCTGAAATATATTATTTTTAGGTTGGAAAGCAGTTTCTTTATCATAATGCAGGTTCCTGAACCAAAATAATCCTGTGGTTTGTCACAAAATTGCAAGCTGACAGATTCTACATGGGAATCTTTTACATTTATTCACATCACCAACACATTGCAAACAGTTCTCTCTCATTTATTTTGACCTGAGGTCCTCTTAATTCTGTATGAGTGCCAGCAGGCTACTTCCAAGAAACTAATATAGGAACAGATTTTTTATTTAAAGATTTTTTTCAAATACCAAATATCCATGCCCTCTTTCTAGCTGGTTGAAGAACATAATAAATTATGTTATCTCCTACTTATATTTTAAAATTTAATAAATTTTTAAAAGATACAGCTACAATTCATGTAATTTGTACTTTGATATGTCCCCAGACAATAAGACTATGTGCTTCCATTAATTTGAAGAATAAGAATAGATTCTTTGATTTTAAGATCAGGTGAGTCTGTTTATCATCAAGGAAGACATGATATGGAATCCTGGATTCACTGAAAGCACTACCAGTAACTTTTGCAGACCTGAGATCTCTCCCATTGTTCTATACCTAGAATTCTATCTGAAATATGCAGGAGATTCCTGACAAGATCTCAGGCTTTGAATTCAACTATCATTTTCTACACCACAGCTCATTTTCTGGGACTGGATAATTTTGAGCCAAGACACATGCTTGCAACCACTGCTAAAGCCTTTCTGAAGTACAATAAATATTTGTACTGAAAACTCTACTAACCCAACAGACTGAATAGATTGAAAATATTATAAATAAAATCACAACTGTTATAATTTGTATATAAGAGAGCATGCAGACATATAGAATTAAAATTCCTAGCCATAAAAATCTTATAAACCAAAATAAATTTATATAAAACTTAATTATAAGCATATCTATAAATTTACAGGATTATAATTAGAGATTCTACATTTTAAAGATAACAGCATCAAGGCAACATACCACTCTGCATTTAAAAATGGAGGTGAGACCTATATTAATCAAAAACTCAGGTACAGGAAAATATTGGGGGATATATGAACTGATTTTCTGTAAGAATGATTTTTTTTTTTTTTTTAACCCCAGGAGCTGATACTCAGGATTTGTAGGAGCAGGATTGTTCCTCATGGTATCTCACAGCTGTAACTAAGATTCTATAAGGTGGTTTTCTCTGGATATAAATAATGAAACTGACCTTACATTTACCAGAATATCAAAGATTGCATAACCTATCTGAATAATCTGTTAGTTAAACCAAATTGCATTAAACCAACTTCAGAGCATGAATGTGACAATTTGTAACAAAGTACCAGTTTCCTATTTGAAGAGATTAAAAATGCTAAGAGTTTTCCTTAAGAGCAATATCATTTATTGTTTCTGAGTGTAAAAATGCTAGTATGAAGCACAAAGATGTCACAAACAAGAGATGACTTTTAAAATTACCTTGCAAATGGCATTGCAAGACCCTCTGCTCCATTGGAAAGTTGAAAAACCAGGGACAGTATTTCAATAAATCTCTTTTTCTGAGGGCAAAACGCATTCTAAAAGTGCAGACAGAAAACCTGGGAAAGTTCAGTACAATTTATGAAGAAGCCAAAGCTGCAAAACATTAGGCTTAGAATGCTTCAAATTGTACTGAAACTGAATGCACAGGATGTCTTCTTCAAGATACAGTCTGGGGGAAGGTTTCACACAAAAAACAAAACAAAAACAAAAAAAAAACAAAAAACAAAAAACAAAAAAAAAAGGACTTTTCTGATGGTTAGAGGTAATTGGAAAAAAAGAATATGAAGGGGTCATCCTACCCTACAAATAGAAGAACAAAAATATTTAAGAACTCAAATAAACAAACGAAACCAAAACCAAATCCCCCAAGCCCCCAAAGAAAATGAAAACAAAAATAAAAAACAAAGAGGGAAAGAAACCCCAAAAAACAAAAAGAAAGCCTCATACCAAGAAAAAGTATTGGAATGCTTGATTTCCTTTTCATATTTGTGTATTTCCTCAGACTTGGTTTCTTGTCCAGTTTCTTGCTGCCCAGTCTCCTACCCTGCAGATGTCATAACTGCCTAAGTAGCTGCACTGGACTGGGAAGTAGCAAGTTTGCCAAGCTACCCTGAGGTCTGGAGGGGCTTGGGCCCCTATCTGCCTGAGCAAAACATGTAATGAGGAGTCTGACACATGCTGAAAATCTCTTTAGAAGTTGAATTCAAGATTGCATTTTTCAGCAAAAGTATATCTCTCAAGAGGATAGCTTTGCTTCCTTGCCACATCTATGGTAGGGCCATCCTCCCCATCACATCTTTATCCACAGCCTCTTATGCTCTGCCCAGTTGTTGCAGGTCAGCTCTTCCTTAGCCTGTCAGAAAACATTATAAGGCCAGACATCAGAGACAGATCACATTGGCTTGTGCAGCACCTGTGAAGAACATTTAGGATTAAATGAGCACTTCTATCCATGGACACTGACAGAACAGAAAATCAAAATGAGTCAAAGGGCATTCATACTTTGCCTCAGTTACTGGAATCCCTTGCAGAGGTTGCAAGTGTGGTATGTGAATCAAAGACTCATTTATGTTGGAAAAGACCCCTAAGATCATTGTTAACCTAAAACTGCCAAGTCCACCACTAAACCATGTCCCTACATGCCACATCTACAAGTCTATTAAACACCTCCAGAGATGGTGACCTAACCACTTCACTGGGCAGCTTGTTCCAATGTTTGACAACTCTTCCAGGGAACAAATTTTTCCTAATATCCTATCTAAACATCCCCTTAAGCAACTTAAGGTCTCTTCCTCTCATCCTACCACTTTTTTCTTGGTAGATGAGACTGACAACCATCTCACTACAAGCCAGAAGGCACATCTCTACAGTAGGAGTCGGTGAGGAATGAGAATGCTAAAGTGAGACAATGAGTAAGATCCAAGCTGAGGAATGTTCCCTGCCTATGCCTCTTCCATCATTACCACTGCACCCTGAGAACAACCGACCTGTCAGTCTCACCTCTGTCCTGGGAAGGTCATGGGACAGATCTTCCTGGAAGTTGTGCTAAGGGAGGTGATTTAGGACTGCCAGCATGGCTCCACCTAGGGGAAGCCCTTCCTGACCAAGTTAGTGGCCTTCTGTGATGGGGTGGCTATATCAGTGGGCAAGTGATACAGATTCCTTTTATCTGGACTTGTATAAACTCTGGCACAGTTCCTCACCACAATACTGCTGGTACCAGCACAGGCTGTTGGATGAACAGATTGAGAGCAGCCCTGCCAAGAAGGACTTGGGGGTGCTGGTGGTGAGAGGGTGGATGTGACCCAGCCATGGGCACTCACAGCTCAGAAAGCCAGATGTATCCTGGCTGCATCCAAAGCAGCATGGCCAGCAGGGTGAGTCCCTCTACTCTGCTCTGGTGAGACCCCACCTGCAGTGCTGCACCCACCTGTGGGACATGCTGTATAGGAAAGACATGGACTTTTGGAGAGAGTCCAAAGGAGGGGCACCCAGTCAATTAGAGTGATAAAGCACCTCTTCTATGAGGAAAGGTTAAGAGAAGGTTAAGAATGTTCAGCCTGGAAACAAGGAGGCTTTGAAATTACCTAACTGCAGCCTTCCAGTACCTGAAGGGAGTCTGTAAAGAAAGATGGAGAGTTTTTATGTAGTGACAAGAAAAGAGGTAATGGTTTCAAACTGACAGGTTTAGGTTAGATGTTTGAAAAACAGTTCTTTAATGTGAGGGTGGTGAGGCACTGGAACAGGATGCCCATGGAAGTGCTTATTGGTTCATCTCTGGAAGTATTGAAGGCCAGGCTGGATGGGTCTCTGAGAAGCCAGATCAAGTGAAGGGTGCCCCTGTGCAAAGCAAGGGGGCTAGAACTAGATGATCTTTAAGGCTACTTCTAACCTAAACCATTCCATGATTCTATAATCTTAGTGGTCTTTTCCAACCTAAATTATTCTATGATCCCTTGTTCTCCAACTCTTTCCTTGAAGTGGCAATGTCAGCAGGAAGGCAGGGCCTTTGTGGCTGTGCACTGTTCTTCTGAGCAGGTGTGGTAATGTCAGGGGTGTGTAGTCACCAAATGTGGTTCAAGCAATGGGTATACTTTATTTCACCAGTACTGCACACTGCCATCACAAAGGCTTCAGAGGTAGTTTTCTTCTCTGCTTCTGAGTTGTTTAGCTTTACAACTTGAAAGAGTGTGACCCTCAATTTTTTCATATTTCCATCTCTCTTAATTACAGCTGAGGTCACACTCTCATTCACAATCACTGTGGTAGCTTCAGACTGGCTAAACAGACAGACAAATGTGAAGATAAGTCAATAAGAATGAAAAGAACTCATTAGAAAAGTAGAGTTTGTTGTTCTGATGTGCTGGGATTGTTAGTATTAATTCTTTTTTCGTTTGGTGTCTCCACGACGAAAATTGGAAGCCTAGAGATATTTGAAATAACCATCTTGTAATGGTTATCCAGCATTAAAAAGGTATGAGAGCTGTTTGATTGTTTTATTTTTTAAAATTATTATCTTTGATGGATCTTTTTCACATTTTCTGACCTTAATATAAAAAACTATGATTCACTTTTCTGAGTCCCTATTTCAAATAACATTGCTGCAGCAAAGCAAACAGGTCTAAATATCATCACAGAACACCTATGAGCATTAAAAACCATTTGACATTAGGTCCAGCCCACAAGATGTAGTTACACAGTGCTTCCCTTTCACGGGACTGTTGCATCTCTCTAATTGTACCTCTGAACAGTCAAGCCCCACCCAAGGCTTTACAGCTGAGTTCTGCCCCAGCTTGTCTGGAGCACATTAGTGGCAGAACTTGGTTCTCATCTGACAGAACCATTGTCCTCTGAATTCTCTTCATGGATACAGATTGAAGTGGGAAATCCCTCTGCCACAGTATTTTTTTTTTTTGCCTTCCCTCTTGAATTCATTCTCAATTTCACCTCCATTTTACACTGGGCCTGCATTTAGTAAAGAAAATTCCTGTCCTTGCTAGAACTTGCTCAGACTTACAGCCCTAAAACTTTGGAGTCCATGCTTCTATTTGTCTGGAAGCTCTATGTTATAGGTAATATTGTTGACCTGCCTAATGCTGTTAAATAGTCCCTCCTAGTCTGTTCACAGTTTTCTTGCCAATCTGGGATCAGAACTTTGACCTTTTGCCCCACTTCATATGTCTAAGCCTTAACTTGTCAATCACACCAGATTTTCTGTTTTGACGTGTTTCAGCAAGGTTATTTTGGTGTGCTAAGGCCATAAACCCACTTACACTCCTGTGGAAATCCAGCACATGTGGTGCTACTGACTCCTCTGATGATTCCAGTGGGATTTTCTGTTTGTCCCTCACGAGATCAAGGAGCTCTCTCACCCTTCTGCAAACAGAAGGATGTGAGGCATAAACCCCATGGTCTCTTTTGAGATCCCTGGACATGTAAGCAGAGATTTCTATAGTTGTTTATCTTCTTATCCCTCCTTTTGGCTTTGGAAGTCTCAACATGGCTTTGGCTCTCCAACCAGGCTCTCACAAACTGCTCCCAATTCTCTTGTCTTCACACTACTGGTAATGATATAGGAATATCTAGAAACTTCAGAGTATTTTGAGGGTCCTTAAAAAATCCCTGTGTTCTGTTGATGAATTTCATTTTCTAACCCATCTCAAAGGATCATCCCAAGAGATGACTCTGTAATTCAGATTGTACTCAAGAAGGTATAAAAGATTTTATTTTTAAATACAGAAGAAATAATTCAACAAAGCAGCACCTAATATTAACTATGACCAAAAAGAGATTAAATTGGAAGTTGAAGAGCATACAAGTTGGCAAAGAGACCAAATAAATCTTTATTTGAGCACTTGTTCTGCTTCTAACATTGTCAAGTACCAGATAAGACATTTTGATACACTGTGATGTATAATTATTAAACTTTACTCATGTGAAGTTTCTTTGCAGACCCTTTCATAGTATTTCTTGAAGCAGGAATCTCTTTTTTTTTTTTTTTTTAATATTAGGAGGTTTTTTTCTTTTTATTTCTTTAATTTGACCTCAAATGAAGAATAAGGGTAGTTCATAACCTTTAAAGACTATTTTTAGGTTGAAAATTAATTGAAAGTTAGTAAGATAATGAACAAATGTTAAGGGAGAAGAATTGTTTCAAAAAGGCCACATAACCTTGGATATTGGAGTTACTTCTTTTTTGTTGATTTTGGTCATCTTCCACATATTTCACGTATTTCAAAACATATAGTACACATTGCACTAATGTCTTGCAGGAAGTAAGTATTGGAAAGATCCCATAAAATAGTAATATTTCTGGCATATATCAGATGTACTTTTCACACTTCTGAACAAATGTAACATCTTATTCATTTTGTCTTGTATGAATTTGTGAGGGTCCCAACTATATATAACAGGTATATTTTTTAGTATAAATTTTTATGTGGGTTTTTTTTCCTGTTTATACTGAGTCATTTAAGTCACTGTTTTGTTACAGGGCTGTAGGAATCGTCTGGCTTTACTTTTAATCTTCTAATTATATAACTTAATTTCACATCTGAAAGTTTTATTGTGCAATAATTGAAATATATTTTTAATCTGAAAAGGGAGATTTTATTCAGTGTGAAATCAGATTGACATGGTAACATTTGGATTAATGAATTTTTAGTTAATTTTAGAAGACTTAGTTCCAAAGTAATTTACCATTTCTGTGTTTGTTGATATTGCTTTTTAATGTGACAACTGTGACATGCATTTCCACAACAGATGGATTAATGTCATTTTTTTTTAAAATTACTTCACCTAGACAGGTGTTTCCTGTATGTTTAACATGAAATTAAACATTGCTCCAGATGTTCTGTTTGTAGCAAAGCCAGTTATTTTTATTAGAACATTTAATTACAGATCAAAAGTAGAATAGAAATGCAGTCTATGTGAAGTAGATATTTAACAGAACTTCCTAATGTGAAAGAATCTGTATAGAGGAGTAAGGTACATGGTTTTGTAGGTGCATCCCATAAATGCACCGATGTGACATGCTGCATTTTCTGAATTCAGACCTGAAGTCATTATTTGCTTACCTAAAAGAATTTTGATGCAAGATAGGTATTTTTGACTGGAGGATATCGATACCTTTTATTTTTTCTGATATATCACCTCCCTAACCCCAGGTTCAGTTTCAAAACAATATGTCATGAATTGTAAGAGACTCCATATCTTTGGTTGTGGGGAGTCCTGCCCTGTTTTAATGCTTGGTACCCTTTTGTTAATCTAGAGTTGTGTACATGCACAGGTAATTGCCCTGCTTGTAATGCATGAACTAAGATCTTTTATGCCAGACTTAAATATCATTACATGCCTAGCTATTCCTCCATTAAGATTAGCTATAGATTTCCCATTAATTATTACATCAGATGTATTCATCATTAATAAATTAGATCTCTGTGTTCTGTCAGGGACTTCTTGGGACTCAGGAAATAGGGGAAGAAAAAGCTTTAATGTAGCCCTGGTGATTCCAGGGTAAATGCAGAAATATTCATATTTTTTTACTTTGAAATACTAGTTTATGTATATGGACTAATAACAACTTAAACCCCTGTGATGATTGATGTTTTTTGTTGGCCCGTCACCTCATTGTATAGAAGTTTGTTTTAATGAGTTTCTCTAATGAATATTTTATACTGATACTTGGATGAATGGCATATGGTAAATGCAAGGTAAATTACAGCTCTTTAAATAAATATTTTTCATAAATTATTTATTTTGTGATGCCTGTATTGGTTAGATGTCATGTCAGATGAAGACTGGAAATTATTTACTCTAATACTTATTTGAGAGTTGAAAAAGTAAAAGACTTTTAATTATTAACAAGCTTCCAATATACTCATGTAATTTATGGGAAACTACCATAAATTGTGTAAGATTACAATTTTGTGGGGACAGTTTTATTTGTATCATGCAAAATAGAATAATCTCTTGTGTCTTTACAAGAATTTTTATTTATTCATACAAAAAATATTGTGCTATTCCTGCTAAAACCTATTTTGATGAATTCTGTCTTCTGAAAGATTATGATTTCTTGTCAACTGTCATTATTTCCATTATTAGTCTCTGGTTATTTTTAATGATGCCAGAAATTAAAGTTAAAAATCAGACAGGACATATATAGTGGATTGAGTATCTTTGTTTTGTGTTGGAGTCCACAACTTTTACAAATGAAACTGCAGAACATATATATTTCTATGTATAGTAATGACCCAGTTCTAGATCCCCACTGAATTATTCAAACTTTTGTTATTCTCAGTGAAATTAAAGAAAGCTGAAGGAATTCCAGCATCTTTCAGAACTGAACCATTTTTTCTTTCAGCTATGCCAATGCCTACCATATAAAAATAAACCTCAAAGGTGCAAGAGAGCTGCTGGTGCACTTAACACAGAACTGCAACAGTGTCTAAATACTGTAATCTTTAAATGTGCCATGTTAGAGATGGATATAAGTTATTCGTGGTCACCTGAAGATAGTTGGATTTCAACTTTAGACATAACCTACCATTCATACTCCTACTTATTAGGAGCTAATTTCACAACTAATAAATTCCATATGCTTTTTAGAACAAACTGAGCAAAAACTGTAACTAAATCACATCTGTTTTCAAGATATTTTTATATGTCTATAATCTAAATTCCTAATTCTGATGGGGAACTTTTTCTCATATGTATACATCAGGTGTCTGCTTTGCACGCTGCTCTGAATGGTAGCTAAATGCATGATCTAGTCTTTAGGAAATAAAACATTTTCAAAGTACTAAAAATCACTGTCTTTTTCATAAGTCTTTGGTGAATATTCTATGAGAAAGGGACATAGTGGATATTGTTTATACAAACTATAACTATAAAGTGTTAAGGATTCAATGATCTTAAAAGTATTTTCCAGCCTGTGCAACTCTATCATTCTGCCTCATGTGGTAGGTCTCTCATTGAGAGGAATGGCATGTACTAAGGCTTATTCTAATGACCAGCTCAAAACTGATCTGGTTTATTATGCCTTGCAATTTTCTTCAAGGAAAGCTAGAGGACATTTTTTAGGTAGACTTCAGTTGCAACTGATATTTTGAGTTGACACAAGTAAATTCATTAATAACTATATTTAATACAGTGGAACACTTCTGTTACATTTGGATGCCTCACATCAGGGTCATATTGGATTATAAAACATGTAGAAAATAGGAAAAAAAACCCTCATTTTAGGCATATTTTCAAAGTATTTGTCTTAATTTTCTTCCAATGTTTTGCCTATGGTCATGAATGTTTTAACAGGACTGATAAAACAAAAGAATGACATTTTTCTTGTCTCC
>NC_136689.1:118612381-118654881 GCF_903797595.1 Erithacus rubecula
CAGTTCAGATTGCCCTAGGGACACCTAAAGCTGCATTAAGTACTTGTGAAAGTGAAAATCCACTGGGAACCCAATTCCAGTGTTTAAACCTCAGCATGAGAAGTGGAGTTCCTAGCAGGGTTCACTTTTATATGTCTCTATAACCAGGTTCAAAACTTACTGTACATGTAGTAAGGATCTGCTATTCCAGCTAACCTACAGAAACACTATGAAGAGACAGCCCCTTAGAAAATCACTAACATGAAGAGAAAAAAGCAAACATCTATTTAACTACATCATGACAAAGGCAGGAGAAACAGCAGCTATTCAAGAACTGACAGATCCCTTTTACAAAGTTATGCACTTTATGCTTGGCTAAGAAGATTTTTTAAACTCTGATTTATGTTTTAATTTAGGAAAGATAAAAAAAAACCAGGCTTATTCCTGTGTAATAAATAGAGCTGATGAGACAAAAAAAATCTGTTCCATTTCATAAGAACTGGAGGATTTCCAACATTTGCATTTATTTCACCTTGGCTACTCCAGAGGGGCTATGTTTTTGAAACACTGTACATTTAGAATGACCAGTGGCTGAAAATTATCACCTTAGCTAAAAAAAATAAACAATACTTCTCATTCATGGGTTACAAGACCACTGATGTGTGTGTTTGGATTTAACACCGGCAGCTTCAAGACCTGTTAACATTTTAATTGGTATTTCGTGAATTACAATAAATGTTGGTGCTGAAGTTCCTGCTTTGTAAAAATATATCTCATAGATATAGGTCCATTTTCCAGTATTTGCTATACTGTGAAACCCATAAGGAGAATTGCTGTTACTGAGATGCGAAAGCAAACCTGAACATTGCCAGACATCATTTTATTATTTGAAACTGTGTCTTACCAGTTCTCTACTTCAACCCAATATAGAACCAGTATTTAAACATTTTTCCTTCTGGATTTTTTTGGCAGTTTCTTAAAAAAAATGCATTGAAATAGCAGGGTTTTTGCTGGTAACGCAAAAACATTAATTTGTAGACCTATATTCTTTTTGCCTGTACTTAGTCTTTTGTTCTAACTCTTGTGCTTCTCCAGCATAAACTGGCTATTAAGAAATATTTGATAATTCCATCAGAAATGTGTCTTGTTGATTTCTCTCTTGGTGCCTCTGAGCAATGTCACCACCTTGCCCACCACTCATGCTCATAGTCCAGCCACATTCACCAACTCCATTTGCTTTAGATTTTTTTCCACACAACATGTGTTCAGATTGACCTCTAAAATGTTAATGCCTATGCATCCCAGACCCCTGCAAAACAAAAATCACAAAAACACCCACAAAAACCCAACATCAATAACGAAAAACAACATAGAAACATTCTCCAAGCCTTTTTTGTCTGTTTTTCCTAAAATCCAACAAACACAGTTCTTTCTGGCTTGTAAGCAAAGATACTGGATGACATCTTAACAATATCAACCCTCTCTTGTATATCTCAATTAAATAATAGCTGCTATTGGTCTCAAAGTTCTTCCTATGAACTACCCTTTTCCTACCTGACCTCTTCTATTGCATAATGAGAGGCTAACTTCTATGTCCCATTTGCCTGTGGTATTTATTGTCTTTTTGTTACATTTTCCATCTACTCTTCCACCTATTCCCACTATGTAGGAGATGCTTCCCCTAGCCATGAGTAAATGGCTCTAAAAATCCTTTGAAAGTTGCTTTTCAAAATTTTCAGCAATACAAACAGAAATGTTGACAACAGGCTGCAAGTATCCTAAGGTCATAGTCTGCTGACAAATTCTGTTCCCCACCCCTCCTTCTGTTACCCTTATCTACTATGTTTTGTTATAAAACCCTTGAGTGAAGGGGAAGGCATTGTTTTTCTATATATTTATCTAGTACTCAGCAAAATGGTGTCCTGGTCTATGATCTCAGCTGCCAGGGACTCTGGTAATGCAAATAATATATATAAGTGGAGCACATGCTCCTTGGGCACAGACCACATGTGAGGTAAATAGGATTACATCCTGCAGGTTAAAACCAGCCTACTATGGTAATACAAAAATATATACCAGCCACATGACCCAAGGGGATCTTCTTGACTGCCTCTTGATAACGCAGGCTGCAGAGCGGCTGTCTGACCAAAGGAGAACTAAGCCGCTCTTGAATTTCACACCTTAAAACATCAATGCTACTGAGGCAGGAGAAATTTCCCGTTAAATGATTCACAGACTTAATCCCTTTGATATTCGATTGGCTGACCACAACTTAGCACAGCATGCTGCTGGAGTACATCTTTAGCTCTGGCTCACAGAAAGATCTCATTCCCACTGGAATTCTGATGCAGAGACTGGGATTAAAACCAGATCTCACAGGGATGGCAGGAAGGTACAAGACTGCGACTGGCGAGATCTGGTTTATTAGCTTCCATCTCTGCCACATTTTAGAAATTCTTCTTTATCTTAGCCTTGGAAAAACTATTTAATTCCTTAAAGTTTTAATTCTTCATCTGTGAACTCTCTCAATGAGCCTTCACTGTTTGTCAAGCTGTGAGCTATTCAAAAAGTAGGAGCTACATAGCTCTTAATACTTTTCTGTGCAAATATCAAAACGTATATGTTAGGGATATAAGCAGAGCTGAGAAAAGGGAATTTGATTCTTCTAAACACAAAAAATAATTTAAGGGAATCAGAAATGTTTCTTAGAAGAAAGAAATTAAAAATTAAAATAAAATAAAATAAAGAAAAATACCAAGAAAAATAGGACCAAAACCCAAAAGACAGAATATAGCATTTACAGTGTATCTGTAGGCACTTTCAACACTGTCCATAGTGAGAAAGATAAGTTTTCCTGATGTATTGCTAAGGAATATGAAATGATTTCTATAAAACCAAATTCTAAAAAAAAAAACTTTGTATTTACTTGGAGTAAATACTCCAAGTTTTTTTTCCTTTTCTAACACTTTCATTGTTCCTGCTTCAGCTTCCAACAAAATCAGTGTTATTTTATTGACCACCATTAAATTGCTACCACAATGTAGATTATGGACAAATCCAGATACTTAAAAATCATCTCTGAAAACATGGCTGCACTCCCCAAACTTTCCTGTGACTTCAAACCAACCTACCTGACTGTCAACAGATCAAGTGAAAGAAATCCACCACTAGATAGGAACAAGGAACACTATCATGTTTCACACTGTCTACACTGTTAAATCCTTGTCAGAGCCCTTTCCTGACACTGACATTGTCAAACACAAAGTCCCAGATGTGCTGCCACTCAGCCCAGACCCTGGTGCTCCCAGGCACAAAGTGTACAGTGCAGACAAGGTCGTGAGGGAGCTTCTAACTGCATTGCAATTGCCAAAGATCTCTTCCCATCCTTGGGAAGTATGAGTTTACAGGGCTTCCTACCAGCTGAGACTGATGCCTGCTGCAGCCAGGAGGGAGGGGAAAAATCCCTGTACAATTGAGCTCTGGTCTCACAAAGTAGCAATTAACTCCACAACCTTCCAGACGAGGCAGAAGCCCAAATGCAACCCAATTGCTTGGGAAGCAACCATCAGGCAGTTCACATGGGTGGTAGTGCTACCTGCCTTGTCCCAGCTGGGAGTTCATTCTGTGGATTGCTCCTTCTCCATGGGGACTAGGGTCCCATGATTCTGCAAGGGAATAGGTGCTTGTCTTGGTACCACTAATTGCTACCTATCACCTGATAATTGTGCTGGCTTTCTGAATGGTTCAGGGCTTTTGTCCTCCTCCTGTCCAGTTCCTCGGTGTGTTTCACTGATCTCAAGTACTCAGCTGAGGGGCAGGTGGTGCCTCCCACTAGACTGTTAGACACTTGGTGTCTGATTAGGAGTAGCAAGGTCCAAATGTGTGCAAAATTTGATATGAGTCCGTCCCTCCTGATTCTCAGATACACAATACCTCACAGCTGAAACTGAGGCACATGAGTGAACCAGGCCAAATCATTTTTCAGGCTCGAAGGCAAAGTCTCTTTTCCAAGTAATGCATTCAAAGTTCACACAGATACTTCTAACATAATGGAACAGTTTAAAAACACCGACTGGGTAAATATCTGTGCCTGTATAATTAATCATTTTATCTACAATGTGACAAGCAGTGAACAGATTCACAATGGGCTTTCTTTAATACCATTTCTGTCAGAGATACCACAAATTTTGCCATCACTGTGGAATATTCCTGCAATCCTGACACATTGTATCTTATAGCTTGTATTACTTTAACATTAATACTGGGACAGTAGACCAGTTTTTGTCATTCTTCATCTAAAGGCACCAAAGATAATTATTAAAATATATCTGTGTGTGAAGATAAAAATCTTATATTGCACAATCCTGTGATGGGCTATATAAACTAGATGAAAAGGCTTCACATAAATATTATACTGTTCCCCTTTTGTGTATAGATAAAGGTATTTTTCAAACCATATTGTTTTTAGATTGTTAAAGAAAGACAAAGAGACAATATCACACAAGCAGTGGCAATGGAAATGGAAATCTGTCTCTGTTTTATACTCATTTGAGTTGATACCAGCAGCTTTGATTACTGCATTCCAAGGATAGCATACACACATTTTATATTTCTGCTGGGGAAAGTGCTTCTGAGCCATGCCTTTTGTGTTACTGCTGAGCAGAGAATTCAGCCAAGGGAGACAAGTACCTGAATCTGCATCTCCTTCGCAGGTACTACCTGAGCTTTTTTTGCTATTTTGCCTCTCTAAAAGCACATTTAATAACAAACCAAGCATGTTCACAGAATCACATATTCTGGAATTGTTAAAGTTAGAAGAGAGCACAGTGGGTCACCTGGTCGAACCTCCCTGCTCAAGCACAGTCATCCTGAGCACATGGCACAGGATTGTGTCCAGATGGCTCTTGAATATTTCCAGAGAGGGAAACTCAGACTCTGTGAGCAACCTGTTCCCGTGCACAGTCACCTGCACAGGAAAAGTTCTCCCTCCCATTCAGGTGGAACTTTCTGTACATCAGTTTCTGCTCATTTTCTCTTATCTTTTGCTCGGCACCGCCAATAAACGCCTGATACCGTCCACTTGCCATACTCCAGACATTTACAGACATCAGTGAGGTCTCTCTCAGCTTAACTTCCTCAGCCTGTCCTTGTAATGGAGGTGCTCCAGTGCCCCAGTCATGTTTGCCATTCTCCTCTGAAGTCTCTCCAGGAGCCTCATGTCTCTCTTGTACTGAGGAGCCCAGGACATAGCTTCCTTGGCCTTGCCACTGCTTCAGCCTTACTAAGCAAACACATCCTGCCTCAATTCATTCACATAAGCCACGTACCATAATTTTGAATGTCTGAAGACATAAACACTGACCACTTTCATGCTATTAATTGTGGCTTGGGTCAGAATGGTGCAAAATCACCAAATCAGTCAAACAAATGGTATTAAATGAAATGAGATGGTTGAAAGGAAAAGAAATCAAAATACAGTAATAAAGAATATGATAAGGGCAAGGAAAAACTAAAAGTTACAGAAATGCTGTTATGGTCACTTATTTAGATGTCCAGAAGTGTCTGAAAAGGATGCCACTTATGGTGATATACACTAGGACAAAAAAAACCCAGAGGACAGATGGGAATGCTCAGATAGACATTGTAATGAAAGAAAGCTCAGAAGCATGTACAGAGAAATTAAGTAATAAAGCTGGTGAAAAGAAGCTGTGGAAAGGGCATCATTTCAGCTCTATTGCTACTGCCTAGGTGATAGAGGAGAATTGAAAAAAAAACAAAACAACCAAACAACAAAAACACGTGAAAAAACAAGAATATTGAAGACTGAATAGCAGATATCTGTGAATGAATGGGGGACATTGAACAGTAGCACAACTGTAGTCTTCATGTGTCATGTACAGAATAGACATCAAATGTACATGTTTTACAATGCACCAGCTGACAAAGAGTGTTCCTGCTCTTTTTTCCCTACATTTTCAAGTAGCTCAGTCTGAACTGTGTGATTAAAGTTTGATTTTAAATAGATACTGACGTATATAAAAATATATGCCAGTAGTCTGGTAGTTGTTGGTCACAAATACACAATGACTGGTTGGTTGCAATACATCTATAGCTACTAGAAGTTGAATTCTTGCAAAGGTGCACTCACTTATACTTCTGGACTTTCCAATACATGTGTTCTTTATGAAGAGACATTAATGTCCTCCACTGTTTTCAGAAATCAAGGTTTCTCCCCAGCCTATGGAAGACAGTTCTCACTGCTAAACTGTGAAGATTCAATACAGGACAGCCAGTGGCAATTCCTCATCCATGGGATGCACTAAAGCAGCATTACCAATGGTGAATGATGTGCTCTATCAATAGGTCTTCAAAGGAGAATATAGTATCTCCTTTCACTGAGCAAGAAATGAAAAGATGTAGGTATTATGTATTTAAACTATGCATTCTGTGTCCCTGTTCCAAATATGGACTTGCACAGCTATATCAGATAAATCAAAAAATCTGCATTTCATTCATATGATAAGACTTGGAAAATGTGTTACTAGTCACCTAAAAAGACAAGTTTATGTACAATATCTGGAAAAACTATTTGACAATGGAAGGTCGGATGTGACATATATTTGACATCCTAAAACCTCAAACTAGTAAAACTTTGAGGTCAAGCAAAGGTAAAATCAGAATAAGCCCTCTTCAGATTTTTATCGTGTATGATAGAACCACAAATAAACTTTAAGTTACCTTGGCTTCTAACATGTCTGAACTTGACTGAAAGCTAAAGAGAAAGCTTATCTATTGATTTTCACATGTAAGCTAAATGGTAAAATAACCTTGACTCATTAAAGATGTCAGTGTTGTAGATGATTTGGATATCTTTGCCATTTGAAAGTAACATATGGATAATTTACTCAAGTTGAGTTATTCTTAAGTAATTTGCAGTGCTGCAGAGCTTCAAATTTTTCACCTTCATGATTACCAAGAATACTTTAGCATTAATCACAATATTCAACAGTGGAAAGAAAAGCTAGTCTGTTTATTGAATCTATACAAAGAGTAATACTTCTTTTTACTCTTATAAGTTTTACAGTAGGTTGCTTATTGCAATTTTGCCAGTGTATGCACAAAAAAAATGTTACAGATAGGAACATATGATTAAAAATTGCAAATTATTTTGCAAATAATGGGTTCATTGTAAAATATCCATAATGCCATATGAAACAGTGTCAGTGCTTGCCCATGTGTTGTGTAAATATTACCTATCTAGCCTGTCACCTCAAGTCTGTGAGACAACCAAGATTTTATTTCTAATTGTTTTTTTTATTACTATCAAATAAAAAAGCTCTGTTCATAAAAATTATTAGGGCTGTTTCACCAGAAATGTTGTGGTCTGGGATTGCACCTTTTCCTAGGTAAAGTTGCCATCTCTTTTCTTACTGAGAAAGAATCACTCATTCTCCATGTTTGGCAGAATTATTTCAACTATTTCTCTTGATCTGTTTGGCTTCTAAATGGATACAAGAGCAAGTCAAAGATGCAAAAAATTACTGAGACTGCATGGGATAATGAAAGAGTAGGTGTCAGGAGAAAGAAAGTTCCCTTATAGGAAGATAATATATAAACATACTTAGATATGACCCTGATATTCATACTCTACATAACTAAATTTTGTAGCTGTTTACAATTTTCAAAGGATAAAAATAGTTGTTCCTTTTTAGGCTTTAGGGCAGCTTATTCACCTAAGCAGATAATCTGTGATGCCCTAAGTATGAATATGATACTGAGAGTGCATGGGCTTAGTGCAACAGGATTTTTAAAATCACAGAGTATAATGCTTATGCAACATTATCTTTATATCTAGAATATTTGTGTGTGTGAAATTTCAAGTTTTATACAATACCACTGGAGAGAATTGAATGCATGGAATAAGCAAGGTCCTTCTGAGATCCTCAACCTGAATAAGCCTTCTAGCTTTTTTAGATAGAGCCAGTTCTTGTCACCCCAAACCTGAGATGATATTTTTAAATGGTGTGTCACAAGCAAGGTTGAGATATTTTAACCTGAGCATGCTTCAAAATCTGAGTGCCATTAACTTGTATGCAGATGCTTTGCAAGCTCTTCAGATTTTCTCTTGCATTTTTGTATCAGAAATACAACATGTGAACTTATAATGGATTTCAAAACAATCAAATGTAAATTAATTAATCTTGGTTATAAAATCTCCAGAAGTCTGTGTGGAGAATTTGGCTAAGAAAGGCAACAGTGCCTAGAAAAGTAAGGAAATGGTGAAAGAGGCTGGGCAAGTGTTCCTTAGGGTTCTAAAGTTATACAAGAAATTTGCATTTCCAGGGAGATGTATGATTAGAGAGTTTGGATTAGGAAACCATTGGTGAAACTGCAGGAACATATAAAGTAGAATTTGTGTCTGTACTCCTGCCAGTGCTTGAGTTATTTGGAACACTACACATCTAGAAATGAAGATTTGCTGCAACTTGTGGTGCTTCTAATTAAGTCAGACTGTGGTTACAGACCTGTGTCCAGAACTGCTTTCCTATGCTTGAATTATGTTGGATCTCTCCTAGAAACGACTCTCTATTAAGTTATCATTTTGCTAAGGAGCACTCAGTGGGAGTTTTAAGATTCCTCTCCAAATACAAAAGGGAATACTTGGTTAAGAATCCAGCACTGGTCTGAATCAGTTAACAGCTCTGCAGGGGGTTTTTTGCCCCCCCAAAGAATCACATCAAGGACAGTATACAAAAGGAAAAATCAACCTGTCTGAAAAGGAAAACAATGAAAATAGCTTTATTTGGTAAAAATAAAAAACTTCAAGGCTTGTTTTCTCATGAATTTCAACTGAAGAAAAACATAAGGTAGTGTCTGCAATCCAAGTTAGGAGAAAAGTTGACTGAATATTGACAGACACCACAAAAACTTGTTTAAAAGCTTGATGTTTTGAGGAGATATACTGTTCTTAGAACAAACATTATTGCAGAATGATACAAACTACACCAGGGAAATCAGCTAGAAGGGTGAGCGTTCTCTGAATATGTGGCAGCTTTGAAGAAGTTGGCAGGAGTGTATCTTTTTGGGACAGTCATTGATCAGGCATTGCGGGACAGGAATGTTTATGACATGTGAAACTGTCATCTGTAAAAGCTTGCAACCTGTGTGCAGACACCCATACAAACACAAGTACTTTAGCATTTGGAGCTTAGAAAATAATAGTCGTATAAAACTTCATAGTAACAGTAGGGATTATATTTCTGAAGTGGAAAACAAAATACACACATTTTGGAAGAAAGTCTCTTTTTCCCTCAAGTATCCATCTGAAGAAAGTGAGGGAGTAGCCCCCAAATCAAATTGTAAACAGAAGATATATTTATATTTTAAAATAATGCTATGAGATACAAGTTTGCTGAAAAAGTCTGCCTTCAGCAGAGATGGTGATGAAGTCGTTGGTCCTTCTTCCTATGGATATGTTCTCCCTGGGAAGATGACCACAGAAAACAAAGGTGAGGAACAGAGAGCATAATGTAAGAGGGACACCAGGGTGATATGTAAGTAGAAAGGTACTCCTCTCTGTTTGGTAAGATGCAATTTAAAAGGAAGAATGGATGAATGTTTGATTAAACTGATAGCAAGTGTTCTATGAATTAAATATAATTATTTAGATTAATTTAAAACTAACACATAATAGCTCGCTGCCAAAAAGAAATGGTTTAGTTAGACTCCACAAAATTTTCCTTTTGATCCCAGCAGAAGGCTTCCAAAATAAGACACTGCTGCACATGGAAAACATGCATGTCCAGGAATTTATCTTGGTATCCTACATATGACAAATCCAAACTCAGAGATATTGTTACTGAGTATTTATTAAGAAGACAATAATGCAGAAGAAGAAACATGAAGTTGGTTACATAAACTTGTTAGGACTTTTCATTTGAATAGACAATTAAAGCTGAGCATTAAACCAATTTTGCAAGGATAGAATGTAGCAGAACACACAAGGTAGCAGATTACATCAAAGATTTGTTTGGGCAGATATTATTCAAAATCACAAAACCTTTGATATTTATGGATTTAAGTTGTGCCTGCTGCAAAGTTTTGATGGTGTTAAAAGTGGGCATCTGAAAATATACCTGTTCAAACCAGGAAGCAGCATCAAGAGTTCCATAAGCATTCACCCTTAGGAAAAAAAATTTCTTTAGAATATAATTTCATGAAGCTAATTTTAGAACTGAGTTTCTTACTATAATAAAGAGAATGTTTCACCAAAGACGGATATGAGAGTATCCAGCATCTGAAGGCAAAACTTCCACCTGCAAGCAGCAGGGGGTTGGTTTCAATGATCATTAAGGGGCCCCTCCAACTCAAGATATTCTATGATAATATGATATTTTTTGGCAAATAAAGTTGATTTTCTTACTTCAAAATGTCCCAAAAGTAAATACAGCAGTATTAGTGACTGCTATAACTACTGTTACATTAAAGTAGTTGATTTTCCCAAATTTTCAAATATTAACAAATAAAACTTTATCAATGATATCCTGATAAATATCAATGAAATTAGAATTTAAGAAAAAAATGACATATTTGATTTCTTGGCTTTAAACTGCTACGAATGTGACAATAGAACAAATAACAGTATATGATGGAAGTAAAAATGGGAAAACAAATGAAAGTGGAGAAAAGCTGCAAGTTAAAACCTCTAGGAGAGCTAAAGGAAAGCCAAGGGATATTTCAATGCAATATCACTTTCCCATAGAATTTAAAAAAGAAGAATGCTTTAAAAATCTTGTTGTTAGATTCTATAGGTTCACTGCCAGGTTTGTTTGATCACATACTGATGTATAAAGACAGGAATGTTCAGCAGATATTTCAGTTATATATTTGAAACAAAACAGAGAGATGTACCTGTCTCATGCGATGCTGTTGTAATTGGAACTGACCCTCTGTGGCAAAGGTTTTTAAAATTTTTAAATTAACTGGCCAAGATATCTCACACTCAGGAACTACCCAGAATGTCTCTAAACCATAAACGTTAACCATAAAGGAATGGAAAACTGGGAAAATTCCAAGGGACTTAAGGACTGTAAGTGATTTCCAAATATTTCGAAGAGTTCAGAAGTTTAACCAGAGAGTTCTAATGGGACAGAATGGTGCTAAACTTAACTAAAAAGCCATTACTCACAAAGTAGCTAGAAATTTAATTTTTAACAGGCAATGCCAAATTAGTCTCCAAAAGACAGGAATTGTCATCAAGTTACATCAAGGTCTTTGTTTGAACCCTGCAATAGGATTAAAGACTTCAGTTATAGAAACATTCTGCAGGTAGCAGGGACTTCTTCCAACCAACTGACTTATTATGGTTAATAACAAGTTTAGTCCTATGTGATTAATAGGCCATACAATTTTGACTTGCAGACAGATGACAGAAACTAGCTGGTTTTGCTGAAAAACAGTAAAGTAACTTTTTCAGTCAGACCCAGAATTTCAAATCTGGATCCAATGTTAGCTAACTTCTTAATCAAAAATGCAGATGTCAGACTCACCTCTTTCTGATGACACAGACGTTGGTGGGGTGGCAAATGCTGAGCTCATCTCACTTTCACAGAGTGATTTGAATGGCTTGTTAAAATGGGTAGGGCTTATACTTCTCAATAAAGCACTGTAAAACACAATATATTGGAGAGTGCAAAAAAAGGACTCTGGTTAGAGAATTGAATAATTCTGGAGAATAGTAACTCAGAGCTGAAACATAATACTGAATCAGTCAGAGACAACTGCTGATCCTGCTCTGCAGGACCTGCCTCCATGCCTCGTGCTTTCCTTTGTTATGAAAATAAAACCAATACCAGGTAGCAGTGTTGAATTCAATATCACTTTATACATAGCATGGAAAAAGGGTGAACAGAATATATATCCATCCATACTTCAGCAAGGACATAAAAAACCAAAAAGAGATAAAGATTAAGAGAATCTAAAAAGGGCTTTGGGGAAAGAAATTACATGTTTTAGAATCCAAGGGTTTAAGGCTCCTCAGTTACTTATTTTGTAAATTAAATTGAGTGGGGCAATCCAACATCAAAATACATGGTAGATTTACCTTTGGAGTCATGAAGGCAAGATCATGCATCCTCTTCAGAAATGTGCACCTGTGAGTACATTCAAGTTAGGAGTACAGCTGACTGACTCTGTGACAGGTGTCTCTCTGCAATGGCTCTGGATTCTGTGGGTCCTTGTTTAAGGACCCTATTAAATAGGTTATTAGATGTGCAACTCCACAACGAGATGGTAATTTTAACCAGACCTACCCTTGGCTTTCAGCAAGACAAGGGTAAGGCATTAAGGCTTCCACTCTCCACAAAGGCACATCTAGGCTGTTGCTCTCTTCCTACTACATGTGATTTTTCAACAGCCCCTTTCAGGAATTTCTGACTAAACATTAGGTTCCTTTTCACACATCTGGCTAATCACACTTACAGACAGAGCTCCCTGTGTAAATCCTAACTCATCATTCTCAGTGCAGAATCCTTGGGCTTCCAGCCTCATATGTCTCACATAGCTGCCAGCTTCCACAGGCCCATGCAATTTTTGCTTTATAGGTAATGTTAGATCTCTAGGCTCAGTGAAGGATTTCTTGTGTAACAATTTGGATTATGGACTGCATAAATGATTTCTTTCATGAGAGCAGCATTTCCTGATACAATTCTGTCCTTTTTCATCCTTACCCTATTTCTCTGTTTCACTACCTTGCAGTCTGCATTCAGCTGCTCCCTTAGAAAATGGATATCCTGGAATCACACAGCAGTTCTGATTGTGTTTCGAGAAAAGCACAGGTTGATGGACTGCAGTAAGATGTCATGATATCTTGACTATATTGAGGGGCTGATCTCAAGAGGTTCCAGTTATAATGCACCAGGCCACTGAGAATGGTTTGGGTTGTGGTGCAGAGATGTCATGATGCTAGTCAGAATTTAGGTGGTAACACCTAAAGTGGGTTGTGGAGAGGCAACATTAGCTCCCTAGTGGATTTTGCCTTCATTTTTGTCTTGGAACTTTATTTGATAGCAACATGTATGTCAGTTATGTAATTATTATTCCATGTCTTTTAATATACGTTCTCACTCTAATGGTGGTTTTGTATTCATATATAAATGCATTTTGCTGTTAAAATTACCATTTCTTTAATTTGGAGGAAGATACTATTTGGAGATGAAAAGCATTTCATCTTGATCTACCTCTATTTTCTCTTCTGCAAAACTTCATGTCTCTGATTCTATTTTCTGGAAGAGACGTTGAAAATTTGGCAGTGCTTCTTTGTGAATCAAAATTTTAACATTTGTAGCTTTTGAAAAATCACTTTTTTTTCAAAAAAAAAAAATCCACATGGTATAATATAACTTTTAATTTGATTACAAAACAAGATCAAATATTGCATTCGTTTGGGTTTTATTGCATTATGTTGCTTTACATTCTGTATTTTACTTGGTTAGCACTCAGTTCTACTTGAGAAATGCTGGTACCCTGGCTTTCTTTCTATTTCTGCTTTATTTTCCACTAAAATATCGCATGCTTTTAAAATTAATTTGCAGGGGAAATAGCATTTGTTACAGTAATATGTTTCATCATTGTATAGGATATCCTCTGTATCACTCCATCTATTCAGGCTGCTGCTGCAATTAATGCAATCACTCTGTACCCTGGCATTTCATAACAATAATGCTGGCCTTTATGTAGCCTGTCTCCTGTTTTCTATTGTATAAAAGTTTCCACTGTGGATCTCAGCATGGTCTTGAAAATGCATCTGTCTTATTCTTTATTTTATCACACAACCTTGAAATAAGAAGTTAATTTCTATCACAAACTTGACCTTTAATGCTGTTGAGCCTTATCTTTTCTCATACTTTTTCTTTAACCTTCTAAGATACAAAAGACATCTTAAACCCATACAGAGCGTTAAATCCTAAATATTTTCTAAGCAGCTATGATCTACTTGCCACATTAGAGTTGTAAATTAAGGTCTCATGTGTTGCAGGAACCAGCCTTCCATATCACAGTTTTCTCCCCTGAATGAGGCAAGAGTCAGTCAGTAAATATATGTGGTCAACCTCAGATTTGCCTCACTGGGAGTTCACATGTATTTTTAACTGCCTTCAATTGTTAATGTATTCCTCAAATGAGATGCATCACCTTGAAGAATGACTTTTTGCCCTCTGGGAATACGCCAAACAAGTATTTCATTCACTATGATAATCAGTTCTACCTCCAGCAACATATGAAACCCAAATTTAATAGGCACTAGTGATTAGGTTTTAAGACACAGAGTCATCACTGTCCACTGTAACAATAATAATACAGGAAAAAAAAAGAGGAGGAAAAATGCACTGTATTTGCTTTTAGGAATCATTAATAAAAGCAATATAACTATCAACATTTGGGGAATATGCTTAATAAATATAATATGTCTTGTCATTAAAGAAAAAAAATTATGGCAGCAATTTTTATTAATTTAGAAATTTTCTTGAGCCTAAATAAAAGCTACTGCTTAGGTTGTATAACCCTGCAAGCCAGAAAAAGAAAAATGAAAACATAATTAAAACAAAAAAAAAACCAAAAAAATAAAAGAGGGGGAAGGGGGAACTGCATATCATTCTTTAAAAGATTGTAATTATAAAATTTATAATGAAATGAAGAATGTGGGAGAGAAAATGAGAAAATTGAGCTCTCTGAACAGTCTTCAGTGTTAAAATTACCCAAGATCTTCCTGAACCTAAACTTTTATAGAAAGCAGAAAGGATAGTTATGTGGCATTATGGAAAATAAAAATCAGCCTTTAAATCAGCAGCTTAGGTTGTGGACAGTAAATGATACAGTGGTTCCACTTTCTTGGAACTGAGAAGCAGAAGAAAATGAAGAAAGATGCCAGTGACAGGGTGAGGATGATGAAAGCAGACTAGCATTATGAATGATATGTTAAGTGATTGGCTCAGAAGGAATCATGGGATTGCTGCCTTTTGCAGATGCTGATTTTCATCTATATTGTTTGCCTCTTTCTCAGAAAGGCCTAACATATGCAGAATGTGCGTGCATGCGCATGAGCAATATAGAACAAATACAGATATATATTTATATGATATTATATATTCTTATATGTTCAGAAGCCACCTTATCCCTTTTAATGTCCTTAAACCTGATCCATTTAGCTAATCAGGATAGCTTACTTCGACATAAACCAATAAACTGTGTCTTACATGAATTAATATTCTCCTGCTTGCTTTATTTGTGGAAGTATAACATTTCTTTTTTCGTTTGTCTACCTCACTGAAAGGGAAAATATTTTGGGTTTTTGTTTTGTTTGTTTGTTTGTTTTTTTACTAATTACTAATTCTGAAAGGTATTCTCTGATCTGCTAAACTGCATAAATACAAGAAATAGTATTTCTACTTAATAACAACATGTTGTCTAATAGGAAGACATACTGAGGTCCTGTTACATTTTCTTTGATGTGCTTTAAGCTGCATACCGTGCATTCTCTGCTTTCAAACTAACAGGCATTACCAGTATCATTCAGTCTGCTGGCTTCTTTGTGTGGACAAACAGAAAGACAAAATGATGCTTAACACTGATGAGCTATATCAGAAACACATGCATGCAATTAAATGTAATACTAATTTTGAAGGGTCGTTTTACTAAGATTACCTTCAGCAACATTTCTGGCATCATAAACAATCCCTAACTCCAAGCTTCATCTCTGAACATTAACTCTTTAGTGCCTCATTCATTTATTTTTAGCCCTGTATTCTTTGAATATTCTTGCTTTGCAATTTAAATAATTCTAATTTTAAAGGGTCTGTGGTTGAGGTCCCATGCTAGTGTATAAAATAACACCTTAAATTATTTTTCTGTAAGATTCTGGTGTGAGAAAAAAGTCCTATATTCCCATTTTATCAAATATATTGCTTTTTTTAGCAGTGCAATTTAGGTACTGAATAATTTGTTTCAAAAACACCCAGCATCTTAAGAGATGTACACAAAGGTGTGTAGATATGAAAATACTAATAAGGATGTACTCATTTTCATCTGAATATCTTGTTAGCTATTATTCATTTTAAATACTTATGATGACCATGATAACATTTAGGATACTATTTCTGGCAAAAAGAAAAAAATGCTGAAGAACTATTCAATTTAAAGTTTCTTAGCTTAAGACTCTATTCTACATCAGGTCAGTGGCATTTACGTAACTAATTTCTTGCTGCAATCCTATCACTTCACTGAATATTTACCAATTGCTTGTGGGGAAAAATAATGAATTCCTTTTTTCAGAGCAATAAATATTGATAATTAAACTAATGAAGTATTATTATTTTTTCCAGTCTGGACGTAGAATTGACCCAGGTGCTCATTATTAAAACTTTTTAATATATTTTTGCAGAATGAGAAAATGAACATCAGTGAACCAATATAATTAGCATGCCTTCTAAATAGATGATATAGTTATATACTTGTTAGTATTAGGAGATCCTACAAATTTCATTTATCAAGATACAGCCCAGCAGGCATTTTCTAGTGAAAAGGGCGCCTGTGAATCCCCAGTATACCACTCAGATCACCCCCTGAGGGGAAACGCAACTTGCATTCAAATCAAACGTTTTCCTATCAAATGCTCCACTAATGGCTTTCCTATGAGACCCAAGCCTCTCAGTCACCTACTACCTATTTAGACATGTCAAAACAGAATTCGTTGTTTATTTGTATTTCATTGAAGTGAGTCTGTTTTCT
Organism: Erithacus rubecula; assembly: GCF_903797595.1. Lineage (NCBI taxonomy): Eukaryota > Metazoa > Chordata > Aves > Passeriformes > Muscicapidae > Erithacus > Erithacus rubecula. The sequence continues at coordinate 118,629,143 of NC_136689.1, forward strand.
CATATTGAATTTGTATCCAAACCCCAGGTTGTCAATACTACTTAGTTAGATCTGCTGTTTGTTGTGTTTTTCTCTGCATGCGATCCAGGGGAAAAATTAGTGTCACTCATGCCAGTTTCAACCCTCCTATAAATCCTTAAGCAGTGTATTAAATAATTTTATAAAGTAACTAGCATATATATTGAGGGATCTTGGAAACAGTTCTCACACTGAAAGCTATTTTATCAGATGCAGTGATGACTTTGCTATGCTAAGGTTTGCCCAGAAGAAAGCCAGAAAAATAGCTAGTGTATGGAAAAAAGAAGGGGGGGGAAAGACACTGTTTTCAGTATTTTTCTAAATTACAGTAAGTTTAATTGCTTTTCTTCAATATAGCTTAACTAGTCAGTAGACATACATGATTGCAGTGACTTGTGTGAAAATTATTTAAATTAATTCTGTTAGCAATCTCTAAGTTAGTTTACTTGTGCTTAAGCCTAAATCTGTGCATTAAACATTCCATAAAAACAAGAACTAAGTGTTATGTTTGATATGCACTTCAAAAGCCTAAAAGGCCAAAGAAAGCCCTTCCTTAATTATTGAAGAAGTGTCTGTAAAGGAAACATGAGCAAATAGCATTCATGCTTTCATCCCCAGTAACCTTTTATTGTCCTTTTCTTCAGATGGCCAAGTCAGTATATTTAATAAAGGGAGCAGCAACCATCAAAGAAGGCAGGGGTCTAATAAATGGTCCTGATTAAAGGCCCTGACAGGGTATGAACTTTGCATAAATTTTCCTATGGTGTCAGGCTAGGATCCTGATTGAAAACCCATTAACATAATCACACATTTAGAGGAAATGCTATAATGTATCAAAAACATTTCCCTTAGTGTAATAATTTTAAGGACATTAAAATGCAAATGATAATAAGGAGCTGTGTTTTAGTGATGTTCTGAAAGCCTGATTATTCAAATATTTAGTATGAAATATGGAAGCTCCTTTAACTAATGCATCTACATGATTTCAAAGATTTAATCTATATTTGTACTTGAAAGACTTTTATACCACTACTGAATATTTCCTGTTAATTTAGACTTGCAAAATCCAGCAAGAAATTTAGCTAAATGATAGTGCTAAGACCTTTTAGCCTGTTAAAAAAAAAATAGTCTGTGTTGAAACTAGGATGCCAGAACACACACTATGCTCTTTCATTAAGTACTGAATTGTAAAAATCCACATTTTAGCATTGTTTGGCTTATAAAAATGGTTTGCAGAATTTGAATCATACTTTTCTCAGTTTCTATTGAAATATATGCTTAAAACAGATGGGCCATTCAATCTCAGCAATGATATTCTTTAATGCTAATTTTTAACAATAAAAGAAACACTATCCTCCCACACACAAATAGCCATAATTATGTAAAGAATGACTGCTTCAGACTGATGACTTTCAATATGCTTGAGTCTAGCATACTGGTATAAGAGGCCAGAAAGGTCAACAGTAATTCATAACTGCTATAAAATTGTGTAGCATCCTAGGGCTTCTGGAGGATGCTGACATTATCATGCTTCTTCTGCTGGTTTGTATATGTAAATTTGTGATAGGAAGTGCACTGCTTTGCCATATCGCATGCAGAGCATCAATCAGGCAGTAGAATACATCAGAGTATTTTCATTATGCCTAGTTATTTACTGCATCAGAAGAAATTACCCTGGCAAGCCAAGCGGCCTTCTCTGGATAGCATGATATGACCAACCAGGTTTCAGCTCAGAAGTCTTGTAAACATTACAGGATTAATCTCACAATCACAATCATCAATCTTTCCTAGTCCTGCCTGGGTGCAACTGCAGAGATTGGTAACCAGGCAATGTAGATTTAAATTTAACCCTGAACATCAAGAGCTATATGTCAGATCTGTGCACCATATTACAAACACCTATATTTTTACTCCAGCTTTAGTACAAAATGATGAAAACATAAAATTTTTGCACTTCAAATTCGTGTCTAATTTTTCATCCTCATTTTTGATGCATTACAGGGAAATAAGAAATATTCTGAAAAATATATATTTCATAATACCAGAATCTAATGTTAAAAAGATGCACTGTGATGCCTAGATCTGATGTATGTATTAGAGACAACTGACACTGCAGTAAAATGTGGAGTAGTCATACAGGTTCAGGACCAGGCTTGGGTTCCCTGGCACTGAGCCATTAGAGGTTAGGGCACTGTAGGGGTAATGTACTTAGCCTCTAACAAATGGAGCATTAAATACATCACGCTGACTCATAGGTAGCACTGGCACCAGTTTCTGAAATGACTGCTTGCTTGCCCTCTTGCCAAAGGAGGGAGAGATTCTGGCAAATCCAGGTGCTCTGTGTAAAAATGAGAAGCTGGGAAATGAGAGCAGCCTATATGAATGTTTCATCACTGTCTGTTTAACTGTGTGTAGTATATAACCTAGCCTACAGAGATAATGCAGAAGATAACATGTATTCTTTTTCTTTTCTTTTTTTTTTTTTGTTTGAAAGTCACATGAAAATACCAGTGATAGTGATCATTTTTCAGTAGTCAAGAAACAATAAATATATAATGAGCAGATCATGTATAGAGACTGTGTGGCAGTTTAATTTGAACTCTGATCTTTATTTTTATTCTTGTTTTAAAATACTTTTTTGCTGAGTGTATCCTAAACATTTTCCTCCTTTTATATCTCTGCATCCTAAACACTTTTTCCCCTTTCATTCTCTCTGCCTCTGGTTTTCTCTCTCTCACTCTGTCTCTGTCTCTTTGTCTTTCTTTTTCACTCTCTTTCTCACATATATAGTTGTTCTGTTTTATAGAATGCATATAAAAATTGTTAATAAGCTTGGGCTTACTTTTATGATTTACAGAAATATTAATTTCCATGGGTTTCAGCCTTTCTCTTTATTTAATCAGAACTGCAGGCACTTTACTGCTGTATATGAATGCATTCCCTCTGTAATAGGTTCCTGTTTAGCAAGAGAGCTAACCTCTGCCTACTAAATAATTCCTGTATAATATGCAGCGATCACACTCATTTGGTCTTCAATGATGAAAACTCTGCAACACAGTGCTTAGCTGATGCACAGATGTGAAGCCACTGATTTCAGAGATGCTTCCTGATTTATGCCAGCTGAATGTCTCATTTAAAGCATGCTTTCCTTCTACAGATGTGGGGACTGAACAGTTAAATGCAGAGATGGGTGTATTGCAGAGCTTACTCCATTATTTCTTTTCACAGTCCTCCTCCCTCAAATTGATTTTTATCTCTTTGACCACTTTTAAATAACTAATAGCCTGATATACTTTTGTGACTATATCCAGGCACATGCTGTTCCCTTCACAGTCCCAGTCAAACCCACAATGCGTAAGTCTTCCCATGCAGATAAGACAAATGTGTACCATGTCACACAGCTGAGCTTGGTGCATGTGGGGGTGTGAGGGGTATGAGACTCACCTGTTTGCAGACAGGAATCACAAAACTTAGGAGGCAGAAAGCACATTATTGCAACAAGCTGCAATATGATTCCCAGCTCTTTGTGGCTTGTTACCATAGTGAGATTAGGCATTTCTTTGACCACAGGCTTGTAGAAATTCATTGGGTAGTGAGGAAGAAATGAGAATAGTATAAAAAAACAGCCTGGCCTAGCCCCTTAGTGCAGGATATGATTCTGCCTCTCAGGCCTAGCACATCTGCAGTCTCTGGGCAGAGTACAATCCTTTGGGCCCAGCTGTGCCATGGCAGATGAAACCTCCCATCCTTCTGCTTGGTTAGGTTATTACGTAGGCAGTACCAGAGGTGGTGAGCAGGTGCACAGCTCTGTATGCACACATGGAAGACAAGACTCACAACTCTGGGCAGTGATGGAGATTACAGACCTAAACTATGGCCTACACAGAATGGAACCATGGTACCTTCACTCTCTTTTAAAAGACTCTGTAAAGAAAAAGACCTACATTCTCTCTTCCCATCATTCAAAAATCCCATTAAAAGGAGATATTAATCTTCTTGTTCAGTGCTAGAAGACAGTGATTATTATTTTTCTGCTTTTAATATTAACTGATGACACAGAAAGAGAAGCTGACTTATTATAAACTATCATTTAACAAAAAGCAGGCTGAAAATTCCACCCTCTGCTAAAGCTGAATCCACAGCATGACACAAGGCAGGTCACTAGACTCTAAATTTGAAGGAAGTTTGCCCTAGAGAGTGTTGCAATACACATCAGCTTATTAATTTAGAGATCTATTAGTGACAGGCCACAAACCCACAAAGAGTAAAGGACTGAACAGAACTGTTCAATTCCAGAAATTGCTCATCTGTTCGGTGAATTATAAAATATAATTTTTGCACCTGTTGTACTAGATACACCTAGAAAATTCTGAGCTGGCAGCGTTTTATGGGACAAGCAGATGTTTCTAAGCCACTGAATGACACTGTAGTGTGTGCTATCTTATGAGGGCCTGCAGCTCTGGAAGAGGCAAAGGATACATACACTCTGGAGTCTCTCCAACATGCCTGAGCATATCTAGCAGTTGCTGCCCCCACAGAAAACTACCAATAAATGATGCTTAGTGTTAGGAGCTGAGAGCATTGTGCACTGTCAAGAACATCACCCAACATCTGGAGGACTCTTAGACAGTGAGGAGATGTCATAAGCAAAATATATTTCCATGATGTCTCCCAGTCTTCTCATTTCCATTCATAGTGGCAGAACCATGGCACATTCCATTAATGTTGGCAGCTGTGGCTGCAGGAGTTACTGCTCCACCTGTAAGCAGCAGCTGAGTAAGAGGGAGCTTTCCAAAGCTAAATGGTTTGGCTACTGATGACACTACCTACATGAAGTCCTGTCAAAAAGGATATATGAGATCACTCCAGCCATTCACAGTTTTGCAAGGCTTAAATTCTGCTTGTCTATACAAGTTAGTATGCAGTGAGCACAGGAGTGAATTAACAGAACACTAACTACAGCTTCTCAAAGGACTGGGCTCTTCCTTTACATGCTGTTCAGATAATAAGTTCTTTAGGGAAAGTACCCTGTCTAAAGAGGTACCTTTTTGTATGGATATTTCTAGTATTCCTATTGTTGGGTGCTACACACTTCACTTTCTACTAAAGGCTACACCTGTGCAATGTAGCCAGACTATCATAAATTCGCATTAATTCTTACTAGTATCTACCTCCTCCATCTAGACAACCCCAACCAAATGCTGGCAAAGCCTAAAGCAGGACCTGAAACACATTCCTTTATACACAAGCCTGAGGCTATTCCCCCAGCTAACCTCAAATTCAGTGAAGTTGGCATGAGGTTGTGGGAGCAGTGATTCTTAAACATCAAGGAAAAACAAGAAAAATTGTAAAAACAGGGGCATCAGTCTTCATGGTTTACACCTAATTAACGTAGTCTAGGACTCACTAGTTACCCTTTCAACAACAGCATCCTATCCTCTTTTAAAAGCCTGCCCAAAATGATTCTTAGTTTTGGTCCTCTGAACCCTTCTTAACAGATTGTTTTTTTCTTATCTCTTGCATCAAACAGGATCTAACACCAACCTTCTTTCACCACCTCAGAGTAAATTAAGATGCTCTAGGAATCCAACCTAGGCTGTTTTATTGTACCCATCACTGTAGTATGTATAAGCTCCTCATCTCTCAAGACCAGGTTCTTTGTTTATATGATGCTTAGATTATAAGTTCTTAGAGGAAAATACTCTGGCTTCTTCCCTGCCTTAATAGCCTAGCCTACTGTTTGCCTTACACAAATAAACTGTAATAGTATTTTGATGAATTTAAAAAAAAATTTTTTTTTTCATTTTACCTGTTCTCAGCTTTAAAATATTGGAGTCACTTAATGTGACAGTATTAGCTGCATTTTGGGATTGTTCATCTGTAGGGGAAAAAAAAATTAGGCCTTCACCATTTTGGGCAGAAGGTAGAAGTGTGTATGCATTCTGCTTCACATAAATCTGTCAGCAGTCTTGGAGCTAGTGCCAGAAAGTAGATGGAGCACTCCACCCCACTAACAACCAGGTTTGTGGTAATGACAGACTAGCAAATATTTTATTATTCCACTGGAGCCTAACCCCTGAATCTCTGTGTTTGTGAAACTCAGATGTAGAGTAGCATGAAGAAAGCCACATCTCTTGATGAGACAGAAAGTGCCTGCTAATTTGTGTAAAGATTCCACCACAGAATGTCTTTAATGGTCACTTCAGACTAGAGACCACTGTTTATGCATGCAGCTTATGCTTAGTGGATCTGACAGAGCTGGGACGAGCTAGAATAAAACTAGGCAGACCATCAGGAAACCAGCCAGTGGACAATCCTACCCTACTGCTATAAGGCAATAGAATTAATATGCTTTCTGCCCTCAGTTTCAAAGTTTCTTTACTTTGAACACAAGCAATTCAGAGCACTAAAAACTCAGACTCAGAGAACACTGATCTTGATGAAAAATTTACAGTTTAGGATCTTGTTACATCCTCTGTCTTCTCCTAAGACTAGAGTTTTACTTCTATGTACTTGGCAAATATATTAAGTTGAAAATTTAGAAATACAATTAAACAGTTTTGATTCACGGTAATTATTTATGCTGACACTTGGACCTAGGAATGAGGATTTATTTTGATCGGCTTTCTCTCTAACCGTTACTGAAAAGACCAAAATAAGATCTTTCTGCAGCAGCAGATATACACCACATACTTTTTGACCTAGCTACAATGTGAATCCTGTGACCAGATAGTTCCTAAATTTGCTCAAAATATATGTGACTTAGTGCTGCAACAAAATGTATGTAAAAATGCTAAATTAAGGTTCTAATTCATGTTAGCTGATATTCTACTTTTTTTTCCTCATTCTTCTTCCCTTTCTTTCCTTGTTTTAAAGAAAACATTTGGTAGGTCAGCTTGCAGTAGCCAAAAGAGTTGAGTATGTGCGTGTATTAATACAAAAATATTTTTCTACTTTCCTTGCAACTGTAGATGTTTCATCTCTGTCCCAACTCATCTTGCTCTTTCCTTCTGTTCTATTTCAGAATATCATGAGTACCCTCAGATAATAAGCTTTTGGGCAGAAAGTTTTATATGTCACTAATTCAAACAACACATGTAATATGTCTGTAACTCTCACACTCAAAAGTAAATTATGGATGTCTACAAAAAGCTTCTGTCCATGTCTGTACTTAACATGAGAGGTTTTGGAGACATACATGTTGTCCTCGTTTTTTTTCCTTCTCACTTTGCTCCTTCCTTTTCTTTCACTTCTTGTCATTCCTCCTAAAGCTGCACTATTACAGGGAGATTTGCTTATGAGGTGATTGGATTCACACTACATCTTGAATTCTGTTAAACTTTCCTTCCAGAGGCAGGAGCCTAATACAAGAAACATTTTTGAGCATTTGAACATAGGTTGCATACACTTCAGCATTTTCAATAAGAAAAGTTTCATGGAAGATCTTGGCTAAAAGCCAGTATCTAAAATATCCTTAAATATAAGAACCAGGAAGTAGATTTGTATCTGGATAATGAATGCAGAAATCCATTAGAGTGTGCAGATTTCCATTATGATCTCTTGGCAGGTTTTCCTGCTTAAGAGGTGGGCTGCTGAGTGTTGCACTAGATGAAACTTCTGTGGAGCCCTTAGCCCTAAGTTGGGAACATGGAGATGATAAAAGCATGAATCACAGTTTCCAGATCTTCCTTTGACAGCAATAGGCACAGCCTCTTGGGGAAGTGGGAGCACAACCATTTCTTACCACCATTATCTCTGTAGTCAGGACTATCAATGAATCTAATGCAGGCTCAAGATTGTTCTACATTATCAGCTAGTGAGGGCATATCCTCTGTTGAAGGTACAGTCAACATTACTGATTGCTCCTTTCAGTGTTTTGCATTAACTTACTTTTCCCATTAGGATGTTGCTGCAAAAGTTTTAAGTGTCTTGTTCAGTTATGAGGGGCCTTTTAGCTCTTCAGATCCTTGCATCAATTTAAACTTTTCTCATAATTATATGCTCCCTCTTTTGGGAGATAACATTGGTTGTAGAGGCTAAGATGGAGGTGATGGAGCTCGTGAAAGTTCAGCAAAATTGTGGTATTGCAATTATGTCCAGGGATCTCTGAAAAGAAGTAAGATTAATCCATGCAGGGTTCCATATAAGCAACCTATAGATTGACAGCCATTTCACAATCAGCTGTGGTCCACTTAGAAATGATTCCATACCACCTTGGGTATTTCATCACCCAGTCACTGGAGGCCACCCATCACCAGCACCCAAACAATTTGCATTTTTTGCTCCTGCATGTAGCCTGATGATGTCTCCAGTATGTTTGTATAAGCCAATCTTTGCACCACAATGTTCTCATTGACCAGTCAAGAAAAGGATTTTAGAGAGTATTTGACGGCAGGTGAGATCATTTTGGTCAAGTGTTTAGTGTCCTGAATGATCTATTGCACATTATGATGGTTGGGAGATTACTTTCTGTGAACCAGCATTTATGTTTCCGGTCATTAGAAGTAGCCAGTTGCACTTTGCTAGCTTTTACTAGCTATTAGGGTCAAGAATTTGCTTAATAAATCATAACAACATATGTGAAGACATTTTTTAAAGCTCTGAAAGTATATAGCACATTATTGGCCATGCCTATGGAGACTCCACCTTTTTCAAGTATTTGAATTGAGCTTCTGCATTGTTCAAAATATAGTCCTAGATACTCTATACATTAAGAAAGAGGCCCGAGTAGATTTTTTTTTTTATTTTATTTTTATAGACTGAGGGTACATAAGATACATTGCTCAACTCTCTGAGCTTGCACAAAAAACATATATTTGTTTTTGTAATTGAGACCCATGTATGTGCATAGTCATATACCAAGAGAAATAAGAAACAATTTATGCCTAGTTTTTCCAGCCTTGTGAAGGAAGGAAGCCTTGAATTGGTTTTATTCCCCTTGGTCCAGTGTATTTAGAAATGAAAGACTGTGCTGGCCACAAGACAGTAAAGAACCTTTTATGATCATATGGTGTTATGCTGTGGTTTCTTCAGTATGAGAAAAAATTTCAAGAAAGACACTGCACGGCTGATTTGTCCATCTCAAATGGCATCAACATTTGGAACAGAGTCAAAAATCTCATCCTACAGAATATATGTGTTTTTGTATATGATTATTACATGAGTGTGTGTGTGTGTTTTTGCATGTTGTATTAAAACACAGAACTTTTTCCTCCCTTCTAGACACAGCGACCACAATCAGCCTGAAAAGGGTGAGGCACATGCTTCCTTTTGTCACTCCCTGTACATTTATTTGTATATGCATTTATTTAAGCATGTACAAACTGCAAAAGTGAAGAATTTTCATTAGTTATCAGTAAAATCCTGTTCATCCTTGTCTTTGAGAAGAAAGACTACAAAGATCAACCGAAGTAGGTGAACTTCATATTAATTGTAGTTCCTTGTGCTGCTATCTGCCTTAAAAAACTTCATCCATTTTTAGATTAAAATACAATAGAAAGATCTTCAAAAGGTGGCACTTTTATGAAACACATTTTGAGGAAGGGAACCTAAATTAATGGCTCTGGTTCTTCTCTGCCTCTGCTCTTAAATAATTAACATTTATTTGATTGAAGCAATATCTGATGTTATTTGATTGCTTCCCTTTAACAAGGTCTACAGGAAATGTCTATACAGTATGCATGTATGTATGTATATGTTTCAGTCTTTGGCATGGCCCTGCTTTTAATATTTTTCTTAACTCCTACATTTAAAAGATGAAAGGTTTATAATTTCTGGGATTATATGCTGTAAATGTAGTGATGGTTTTAGTCTCTGTTAGTTGGGTTTTTCCCTTTTAAATTAATATATAACAATTTAATTGCTTGAACTCTGACTTTGTTTTTCTGTTATATTTGTTGCCACCTCAAAATTCCTTACCTACCAACACCACTATGGAGAGGCTGGAGCTTAGGTGTGTTGCTGATGCTCCATGCATATATAAAAACAATTTTAAAATAGTCAGAGGAATTATTTCAGCCTGGAGATTTAAATATTAGTCTCAGAAAAGTCTGTTTTATGTTGGTGAGTGGATTGTTTTTTTATTTTTTTTTTTTAATTTTATTTTAATCAATATATTACTGAGGAGGGGGTATTTTGTTGGTTTGTTGGTTTTTGTGATCTTTTTTTTTTTTTCCTTCTCCCTCAGGGCTGGAACCTTGCATTTATACAGCAGTTCACACAGTGGGACCTTGATCCTGGCCAGGACCTCTGAATGCTACCATTATACAAATAATAATAAAATGAAGCAGAACAAAACAGGAGCCCTATGGGCTAATTTTTAATGCTCCTATTTCTTCTTCATCAAAATTAAGCCAATTGAAAGATAACACTGAGCAAGAGATTTTTTCTATTTTATTTTCACAGATTGTACATTTTCATAACATGCACATCATGAAATGAATGGATGACTCATTTTCAAAAAGAAATGATAACACTGGATTCACTTGGTTTTACTAGGCAGGCTGCTAAGTATACATTGTTTGGTGACATCCTATTCTGCTGGACTAATAGTAATTTTTAAAGGGATTTAATGCCATGATACAACACTTTCTTTTTAATTGCTATTATTGTATTATTTTAACGATTTTAGTCTGTTAAACAAATCCACAAAAAAAAAAATGCTTAATACCACAGAAACAGATTGAGCTAAGTTTATGAAATTTACAGATTACCTAAAATGCTAGGAGTTAATTACAGTCTGCTTTCCCTGGCATGTCAGCTTGATTAAATTTGGAGTTCCAAGATGAATTGGCCCAAATTCATTAGTGTTCCCCGGGTGCATATGTTGGTCAAGGTCAAGCGAAGCACATTGACTGTAGTGTTAGTCAGGAGGGGGAAGGGATTCTAAAGAAGGTGGACTCTTAAAAGGTCTGGGGTTGCAGCAAGAAACTTTGATACTTTTTAACTTAATAAATCTTGACAGCCTAATCATGGCTAAGCCTTTGCAGTGTTATTGGTACAGATGGCAAAGCTAGACATATTTAAAGAGATCTCAGCAGCTAGTGGCAGGAGAGCATTGAATCCAAATGCACTGTTGGGCTCTCAGAGAAAGTGCAAGAAGAGAGGATAAAAAGCTACACAGCATTTCCATCTCTTGACATCTCCAACAGCCTCAGATACAAAATATGATAAGGCTCCTGCTGAGCTAATAAGCCCAACAAATGTCTGTGTCCATGAAGTAGATGAAGTGGGATCAAGTAGTTGGGGGCTGCTGTATGAAAATAAGCCAGCGCCCAGGGTATAATGGCACTGTAGAAAGCTGCAAGGTCAGGCTGATGACAGAAACACTGGATAAGTAGAGACCCCATCAGTAAAAGAGGTTTGCTTGCTGTTTCTGAGCCACATAACTATTAAAAAAATAAAAACAAGCCCTATGTTTCAGAAAACTTGTCTTGTTTAGTAAATAGAAGGACAGCGGTTTGTTGTATGAAAAACTGGAATTGTTTCCTACTTATTGCCATACAGATTGTAGATTAATAGTTTCTCTGCGAAATACGACATCAAAAAAGATCCAAAAGGAACATCTGACTGCAAACTAAAGGAGATTTTTAAAGAAAAAATAAGACCAGATGAACAACAGATTTTTTTCAATATTACACTGTTTTTCTCTTAAATTTCAGGGACCTCAAATATATCACCATTCATCTCACTCTTAAATAAAGCTCTGTGAGTTCCAACAAAATAATTTAAGACAAAATCATGCTGGATGTACAAGAGTGATAAATGTAACTCCTTTCATTTGAAAAAAACAAAAATACCAAAGAAGAAATACCTTCTTACTGAAATAGCATTAAATAATTAGGCAGTGCTCTGGAACAGGTCAAGCTGTTGCATTAATACTTAAAACATCATATTCCCTTAGTGCTACTTGTAAAGGTGTGTTCGAAAAGTAGAGAACCTTCTAAATACCATGTGCTTTTGTTTGTTATATTTTAGAGATAGCATAAAAAAATGTGACAGCATGTCACAAAGGTCATACCTGTAATTCCCTTTAACTATGTGATGTTTTAGATTTATACAAACATAATTATTTCTAAATTCTAGTGTGCTGTGCACGTGCTACTGAAGCCAAAACAAGGCAGATCTGGTCCTATGAGTAGCAATAGCATTAGGAAAATAAATCAGTAGTGATAGATGATGAATATTTATGATTGTTTCTCTCCTACCATTTTAATCATTTACAGATATTTTCAGTTTTCATCCAGTGGAAGTACAACCGAGCGCCGTGCCTCCCCTGGAGTCCTAAGGAGGATGCATAATAATGTGGCGAGCCCGGGCTGGGCCGCGGCGGGCGAGCATTGGGATGCAGAGCCGCGCCGCTCGGCAGGAGCTCCGGGAGCCACGCTGCCTCGGGCAGCCCCGCAGTCTCCTGGAGCCCTGGGCCGGCCTTGGAGAAGCGCACAGGCTGCTGCAGCCTTTGAGGCTGCCGCTGCCGGCCGCCCCCAGCCGCTGGGCCGGGCGCTCGGCGCGGTGAGGCGGCCGCCGCCCGGGCCTGCTCCCGCTGAGGGGCTCCCGGCGGAGCTCGTACCGCGCCGGGCCCGGCTGCTGCTCTCTTTGATCCCCCTGCCGTGGTGCAAACTGCGGGGGTACGTCCCTCGGCTCTCGGGGGGTTTGTTTGGATTGGGTTTGTAGGTGGCTGCCACTCACTTTAACAGCTCGAGTCTCCCTCCCCTCCCTTCTCTTCCATCTTGAATGCACATGACAGTATTTTTTCAGCCCTGCCAAGCATCCCGGTCTATATACTCCCATTTATCACACAAACATCTCTGCACCTTTTTACTGTGCAACTCCTTCCAATCAGCAAAAAGCCCGGAAGCAATAATGTATTTAAAGTACCCTGCCAGAGCATTTTCATTGCCTGATGGCTGAGGAGAAGAGGAAGCCTGAGAGCTGGGGAGCAGAGGAAGAGACAGATGAATCTCCTCCGTGCTGCGCCCAGATCATGATGCACAAACTGGGCGCTAGAAATTAAATAACATGTAAAACATAATGTCTGGCGTCAGAAGACAGACTTAAAGCTCCACCTCGGTATTCACCCTAAAAGAACATTGTAAGTTCTGCTCATATAGGTCAGAAAACACACTGACTTCGTGTCCTGCTCGCTGCTCAGTGCACTTATACCTTAAGAATCAGCCAAAAGTGAATGGGGTGTAAAACTGCCTGTTTTACACTGGCACTACTAACCACTGCGATCAAGGCTGGGCTCTCAGGTTGAGATACATATAGAACTTAATGAAAATACCAGTTATCAAATGCCAACTACCAAATCACTGAGCAATGCCAGTTAATTTTTACAGAAAAGCAGACTCATTTCACTTTCTGAGCCAAACTAGATAATGGAATGCAGTGGATAGCGCCATTAAAACTAATGTGTGAGATGCAGGATTGCTGTTCAGCTGCATTGTGCGTTATCTGATCCACCACAAAACTGATCAAGTCACAGGTGAGTTGTAGAAAAGGAAAGGCCTGGTTCTAGCTTATTCTGGTTCTTAGCTAATTCTGAGAAGGGCTGAGAACAGAAATAAAAAGAGAAGGGCTAGTTTGTGAGACAATTCCTTTGCTTGGTTGAAAATGTTGTTGTTAGTGCAGCCTGGTTACTTAAACCTGCCTGGATTTTTGCTACTACCAGTGGCAGTTCCTGTACGTAATGGATCTATATATCACACTGAAAAGCCATGGCAGCTTTTTCAGTCATGCTCAAGATACTTCCTTTTCCTGAAGCAAGTATTCATGAAGATTTTCACCCACTCTTTGCAGCCATTGAATCTCCAGATAGATAATTTCAGGTAGATGATCTCATTCCAGTCTCAGTGCACCTCTTAAAGATTCACAGGGCTGAACTATATCAATTCAGACAGCAGCACACAGGTTTATCACAACTCAGAACTGATCCACTTCATCTCCGTGATACCTTAGCTTTTTTTTTCAATAAAGGAGAAATGATCATGAGGAACTTAAAAGGAGGAGGAATGTGTAAAAAAAGTTTTAAATTCATAACTTTTATACAAAATATGCTTATAATGAGGGAGGTAAAGCCCCCTTCTTTCCTGTATTTTATTAGTATTTGTGGAAACAAAAGGCAATTCAATATAGACCCAGTAGCTGTGGTTTCTCACCTGTGTCACAGTAGAGATTTTAACTGAAAAAAAGCCTGAGAAAGAATTATTTTAAGAATGATATGTGGTCTGCTCTGGCAGGGAATGTCAATGGTTATTCTACCCATGCAGCATGTACTTGTGGGACAAGAACTGTATTTTTAAAAATGATCTGGAGATACTTAGTATTTAAAAAAGGAAAAGGCATATTTAGCAGCTGACACTGACACCAAAGGAACAGTAAGATTTCAGGAAAAAATCAGAACAAATGTGCCTCCTTTTTTATAGAATTCTTCATAAAACTTGTTAAAACATAGATACAAGCATCCATTAATAAGGTTGTACCTTTACATAATTTGTCTTATTTGGTATCCTTTTGTGTAAATAATTTGGCACTTACCTTTCTTCATCTTTTAAGCTGCACTTCCATGAGTTTTAAAACAAAGTTACTCTTTACTTTTTGGAGAATATTTCTGAATTATTTTAACATGATTCTGAAGAGACTCCTAGAGTCATACTCACTGTAATACTTTAGTTTGCCTAAGCCTTTCATGCTGCAGAGATTTAGGAAGACAAAAACAATCTCCATTTCTCATGCTAAGGAATTAAGGGTCAGCAGATCTGAAATCCCAGGGTGGGCAGCATCCTTAGTGCAACCAGTGGCCAAAGGTAGTCTCTTTATGTGTGTGCATCACCCAGACAAATAAGTAAACCATATGTGGGAAGACAGAGTGTATCTAGAAAGTGAAAAAGTCAGTTGAGGATTCCCAGGGTGCTATTCAATCCCATTGAAAATGTTCCAGGAAGATAAAACCCCTTTTTGTCTCAAATTCATACACACATATATGTTATCTGCTTCAGCTGGGGGCTGAGAAGGGTCATGTCTGCATGTGAGCAACTCACTTCCCTGCAGTGTGACACCTGAGAATGGCATCACTGCCCAACAAGGGCAGCAAAGAAGGGCAAACAACTGTCCCAAGTGCTGGAAAATACACTAGAAGAATAAAAATAAAGCATTTTTCCCCAATGCCACTTCATTACAAAATTTTCAGTTAGGACAAAAGTCTTTAAGTCAAATTTTCTAATTGAATGCCTCTTTTGAAGAGCATAGATATACATTTGATATACATTCTTTCATATATCCAGTGTGGTAAAGTATTTTTTAAAAGTGTGGCCAGTTCCAGAGAAAATCTGATTTTAAAAAATCAGTAATACACTAAAAGCATAGCTAAAAGGGTCTGAAAAACAAATAATATATATTCCATTTAAAATTATTAATCTGAATAACTCTAGAAAGGGATGTGTAAATGAAAACACGAGATTTTGCTATCGTCTCACATACTTCATCAAGTTATTATTTTAAAGGTACATAAGTTTTTTTTAATGATAGATTTAAAAAACACAGAATAGATCGTATTGTGAAATTATTTTAACAGTGGATACCTTAAAAATATAAAATATTCATTTCATCAGTAGAAATAATAAACATACATATATGTGTGTGTGTATATATATATATATGTACCAATTTATATGTAGCTCTATAAAATATAAATTGCAGGGAGTATTTTGACTGGACTTTTAACTTTTTTTCCATTGCATCACAGTAAATATTTCCAGTCTTTCTCTTTATTTTTTTTTCTCATGGCAAGAAGCCTGTCTCTCACTGAACAAAGGAAATGATAGATGTGAGGCTCTATGATTGCTGAGAAGGCAGACACAGTAATGACACTCAGAAAATTCTCTTCAGTTCAGAAATCATATCTAGTACATTAGAAGCATTCAGGTTTGCAGAGCACTATGTGCAAAATTATTTTTTTTTCCTAGGATCTTAGTTTCTTGTTAAAGTAAATTAAGTAAAACACGTCAGACGAGAACATCTAAAATGTATGCTGCACAGGATAATTGAGTTTCTATCTCTTTAATTATTTTGAATTGTTTGTTTTGAGGTAGAAGAGACATATAGAGTATCAGAGAAGAATTGTCTTTGTTACTAATGCAATATGGAGGAGGCAATACGAACTAGCACCTGAATACCTAAGAAATACAGGATTTGAAGGTTAATTGACTCACTGACACCAGAGATTGGATTTATCCAAAACTTTTCATAAATACAGAGACTTTTATACAGATACATGTGTGAGTCTGTATATCTGTGACCTAATTATGACTTTCCTTCACCTGCTGCTCGCAGGAAAGCCACTCTGAATGAGTCGTGACAAAAATATGGCAGGGGAGAGAGCTGGCAGTGAAAAACTGAAATTTTGAAAAGTGAGGTGCATTCTTTAGGGTTTTTTTTGCTTAAGATGTGCATAAATATTTCTGGTGCCAGACAAAATTTGAAATGCAGATGGAAAATGTAACTTAGATATTTTTTCTTTACATTGCCAAGAAATAAAGTGACTGTTTTTGTATAGCAAAATCCACCAAAAGCCCACTTATTTGTCCACTGAATTTCAAAATTTGCCAAAGACATGGAAAACAGTTCAATGAGTCTTTGCTTAAAAAGTGGAATTGAAGTTTACAGCATTGGCACTGTGATCATCATGGTCATTGAATGCTAAACAGCCTACAGCAGATAGCAGGAACCACATGTCCCAAGTTCTTACTTCCCCAAAGTCACTGTATCAGCCAGTAGACATTTTTCTGTTCAGTCACACCTTTTTCTTAAATAGCTTTGCTGGTTGTATTCATCTGCAGTGGGTAGAAACAATACTTTGAAAAGAATCTTACTTAACAGTATATGTATACTCCACAATTTCTTAAACTAGGTCCAGAACTTAAATTATTTCATTAATTTATTTTTCTGTTCACTTTGGTTTAGGATTATGGATTTTATGTAATATTTACTATTGTGCTAACTTTCAAGTATTTTGTGCTTCTATCTAAATCAATACAAAGGCCGCACTGACTTCAGTAAAAACAATTGTGAATTTTAGAAAAAAATATTTATCCTTTAGTTGATAATCATTACTTCATATAATCACAGAATGTTTTGGGTTGGAATGAACCTTAAAGATCGGCTTGTTCCAACTCCCCTGCCATGGCAGGGACTTCTTCCACTTAACCTGGTTGCTTAGAGGCCAATCCAGCCTGTCTTGGAACACTTCCAGGGATGGAGCATCCACAGCTTCTCTGGACAAAATGTTCCAGTGCCTCACCATCTTCTCAGTATGGAATTTCTCAAAAAATTTCTCCTCTGAATTTCTCAAAAAGGTCCATGTGCTTTTGTGCTGAGGACCCCAGAGCTGGATGCAGCTGTCTGGGTGAAGTCTCATGACAGCAGAGGGGCAGATCATTTCCCTCAACATACTGGTCATGCTGCTTTTGATGCAGACCAAGGTATGGTTGCCTTTCTGGGCTGCAAGCATGCACTTCCGAACATTATTTGTTCCAATTCATCATGTAATTAGGTCCTTTTCTGAAAATAAAAATGCTATAACCTTTTTTTCCTGCTCTCAGACTTTTAGTTAGGCCGTATAACACATTTTCTACATATCATGGTTAGCCAATTCCCAGCAGTTTGAAGTGCTTTTATTTCTGGTTTTCTGTCCATATTGGAGGATTCTGTAAACAAAGATACAATAGAATAAAATATCGCATATTTAAATGTCTTTAAGAAAGTCAAAATAATAAAAATGGGAATTTTTAGGTGTTGCTATTTTCTAGCAGGGCTGATTCAACCTGTGAAAGTTTTATTGACATATTTTTTCAATAGAAAAAAAAATCAGCCATACTAAGTGGTGAACTATTTGAATTGCTTCTGGCTTTTTGTATTCCAGGTTATAACCAGTGATTGACAGTTTCCTCAACTATAATCAAGGAAGACACCTAAAATCTTGACAATAGTCTCTGGTCTAACTGAAGTCTAGCACATCACCACTAGTTACAAATGGTTGCAATGAGATAGTCTCTACTATGACTCACACTTTAATTAATGCTGCAGAGAAACCTTATTCTTTTCTGCATGTCAACATGCTTGCCAGAATTTTCATTTCAATTTTTATTGTTAGTTTAATTTTCATGTTCATTTGAATTAAAGGGAAAACATTTGGTTTTCATAGCAGTGTATGCAAATGTTTTGAATCACTGGGATTTGACCTTCTGTAGTTTACAAGCTGTGTTGGCAAAGCCTGGCTTTTTTTCAGCTGCAACAACTGATATATTGCGTTGTCTGTGGTTACTTGTTCCTGACTCTGAAGCCAATGAGATTTTTTTTCAGAGCCTTTGTCCAAGCTGTTGTAAAGCTATTTTGAGGGTATAGCAGCTCTCTCATCTGACAAGCTCAACTACTCCTTGCATTGAAGTTGTTAATGTCTTTAAAAAAAATCTTGCCTTGTTATTTGATGCATTTCTATACTCCTGGTACAGCTTAATACATGTGCTAACATCTACTCTAAATTAATTTCCAAATATACACTTGCTACATATTTAGATTGCCTATTATTAGTTACCTTTGGATTTGTACCTATAGTGGCCTACTATTTACAGGGACAAGGAAAATTATCTGCTGGCAACCTTGTGACTAGGCATTTCGCAGCTAGAGCTAAGAGGTCTAGCTGGTATAAAAGCATTCTTCAGGGTAAAGTTGATGAATTGTAGTAATCCTGACTGGTGTCAGGACAAAGGATTCTCTCTAATTGAGCATGGCTGAAGAATCAGTAAGGGGCAGTATTAGTTAACTGGCCTAAAATGAAACTTTCAATAGGCCATCCCTCCCTCTCACACAGAAAATGAATTGGAGCATTAAAGCCACCCTCCTGCATCATCTCTTATCAAAGACCTCCATCTCTTGCTCATATACAACATAGCCTGCTCCAGAGGCTCTGGTGCCAACACCGCTGCTTTCTCCACCACGTTGCACTGTGCAAAATTAACTTCTCTTGTAAATGGAAGAAACTTTGGTAGCAATGCATCGTTACCACTTTGAGCCACTGGAGGATCATGCATGCTGCATATCAGTACTACTCCCTGGTTGCTGAAGAGCATGAGACATCTGCATTATTTTTGTGAATACCAATTCTAGCCCTGGAGTTAATTTCATTGAGCTTATCCTGCCTGGGTGGGTAGTTCCAAGAAAAGTTTTGGGGAATTTTTGAAGAGGGTAAACAATACTGAAGAAAAGGAATTATTAGACAGATTATGAAGAAGTCTTGTTGAAACATTAGAGAACCTGGAAACTCTGTCTGTATTCCCTATACCTGGCTGTTAAGAGAAGTCAGACAAGCTTAACAATGTTTTATCTTCCCAGTCCAAACCTGAGATCAAAGGGTACAGTATCTATTAAAGTCTCTCAAAAAATGATGTAAGTATCAGCAGCTGAAGAAAACACATGCATTTGGTTCCACAAAGGCGAGCAATAACCCTCACCTAAGAATTAAGTGTGTCAGCTGAGTGGAGCTTGTCAACAGTAAAATAAATATAGTTAAACAGGGAGGGCATATGGCTGTTCCTGCTTCATCCACTTGCTATGCTTGTTAATGCTGCTTTGAGCAAATAAATAATGCTTTGTTTTAAAGCTGTTATGGGTCACCTAAGGCTGACTAAAAAGTATCTTGAACACCAAAAAAAAAAATGTATTTTAGTTTGTCCTGCATGTAGAAGAATAAAATCTGTAGTTTTCTTCAAGAATATTACACCAACATTTTGAAATAGAAGTTCTGGCACTGTTTGCTGTAGTTTGGATGTGAAATAATAGGCATAGCTCAAGGCCTGAGCAGGTGTATCTCCTAATTACATGGTGTTTGCTTGAAAACCAGCTTCAGACAATGATTGTTTCAGAGGTGTGACAAATCATTTTATTCTTTTAAGTCTATCTCCTGACAGTCATTTTCTCTAATATAAATATCAAAAGATGAAACTAAAATTTAAAAAGTTGTCTTGTTGAAAAGCTGTTTTTAACGGGCAGGAATATAAAACCTGGTATCCTGAAGAAGAGGTCTTTCTATATCAGCAAGTAAATTAATGGAAAAAAGAATTTTGGACCCTTTGACTTCCTGATATGCTTTCTGCAGCCACAGCATGCTTGCTAACATCTGGTCAACAGAGATCTCTGGAAATATAACATAAAAATTAACTTACATCATGTGAGAAGTAATAGGAGGAAAATACTTTTTTTGAAGTTTTTCTAAGGGTCTCCAGAACTAGTTGCTTGACTTGTTATAAAGGGCTGATAGGGTTAAATAGTCACATCCTGTTTTAATAATTTCTCTTCTTACAGACTTAATTAATTTGGCAGAACATAACACTGCATGCATGTAGCACTTAAGTACAAACTTGTCAATGAGCACTGGAAAGCTGGTAGCCATGTAGATGGGCTTAGTGCACCATACCAGTATAATGCAGATAAATATCTTTGTTTTCAGAAGAGGGAGACAATCCTGAAACTCCAAAGATTGTCCATAAAAACACATTCTTAGTCATCATCAGAACATATAGTGGAAGGCAAGACTGTTTTCTGGTACAGAGAGCAATTGGGGCTACTGTGGTGATGTAAGACTCACAGAGACTGACATCCTGAAAGACAGACTCTGAGATGCTAAAAGGAGGATTTCTAATGGAAAATGGTGAAAAAAAAAAAAAAAAAAAGTATATTTATATTTACAGGAATATTCACACCCCTTCTAAGTGGATGTAAAGACATAGAACATTTTGCTCCAATTCTGCATTTCTGTTTACCAGCAAATCTAAAATGGATTGTACAGTGGGATGGCTATAGCAAAAAAAGCAGTAACCATTATACTAATCAATCTTGAGAAGTGAAGCCTGTGTTCAAGTTCTTGTCTCAGATCAAACAGAAGAACAATATAAGCCTGAAGCCCTCATAAGTGACCATGCAGTATGTGGCTTACATGAATTATTCTTGATAGGCACTAAACTGATGCAGGATTTAGCTTCAGCTATAGCTGAATGATTACTCCACTTGCCTTGTTATTTTCCTACTAGTATAGCTAGTCCATTTTGCTGTGGATTTTATTTTGGGTTTTGGTTTTGAGGCTTTGTGCGTGTGTTGTTTAATTTTAAGCCAAAGATCGAACCTTATTCAGCCTTATGCCACTAGAACTAGCTATAGTACTGGAACTTGATGGGAACATGAAGGAAGCATGTTTCACCTTGAAGAGGAAAACTTGAATTCTATACTTTTTCTTGTAGAAGATAATCAAAGATGATATCAGTCTGGTTTTCTTCTCCATTTGATGATTTTTCTTTGCTTTTATTTCCAAGCAACTTAGAGGTTCATCCAAGAAAAATTTTGAAAATGTGCACTTTATTTTGTATTCAAAACTAAAATCAAACTTCTAAAACTAATTCTTTATTTAACTGGACCCTTTATTTTACTGGACCCTTTATTTGGCCCTTACCACTGCTACCCATTATTGCTGCCCTGGTTATATGATTCAAAGTCGTCACAGAATAGAAGAAATCAAGGCTTTTCATGTCTTACCCTTGGTGTTTGTCTGTTCTTTTTTATGTAATAAATCTTTTCTAAAATCAGCCTCTGTGGGACAAGTTAACTTAGGTGAAGCTGAGGTCATCAGGATCTGCTTGTTAAAGTTATAATATCACAAAATGGTTGAGGCTGAAAGGAGTCTCTGGAAGTCATTGGTCCAATCCCTCTTTTCATGCAGGGGCACCTGGAGCTCGTTGTCAAGAACCATGTTCATGCCACTTTTCAATAATTCCAAGGATGACAACTCTACAACCTCCCTGAGAACCTGTGCCAGTGCTCAGTAACCATCACCGTGGAAAAGTGTTTCCTGATGTCCAGAGGAAACCTCCTGTCTGTTCTCATTACCTCTGGTGCTGTCCTTGGGCACCATTGAGAAGAGGACACTACCTGTCCTCTTTGACATTCTGTTCTAGTATTTATATACATTAATGGGATCCTCCTGAGCTTTCTCATCTCCAGACTGAATAGTAACAGCTCATCAGAGAGATGTGTCAGTCCCTTCATCATCTTTGTGGCCCTTGGCAGGACCATAGGGTAGCAGAGTGACTTAATTGCAAGGTCCCTCAATAATCTTTGAATAATCATGACAGTCAGGAGAAGTGTCCAAGGGCTGGAGGAAAGGTGTTGTCACTTCTGAATGCAAAAAAGTACCTAGAAAACTACAAGCCTTTGAACTTTATCTCAGTCCCTGGAAAGATGATGGAGTAACTAATTCAGGAAACCATTCCCAGGCATACGAAAAACAAAATAAAGGCTAGATCACTAGACTGGGGATCATTTTCACTTTGACAGGGCTAAATGAAGTATTCTGTTTGCAAGCAAAAGCTAATTTTAATAAGAGAAGGAAGATTAGAAATCTGGTGTAAAACAGGATCCAAGATTTGGAGGCCTACAACACCTAGGCAACCATAGAGAGGCATTTCTTCCCTACTAGGTGTATTTTTTTTGACACCATTTTCCTTAGGTTGTCCAAGCAATATCTAGCCAAAGGGAGTGTGAAAGACTTCTTCTTTGTTCATTGTTCTCAAAACACTTGATGTGGCAATCTTGGGAGTTGATCGTGTGAATTCAGTTCCTGGTCTTCAGTGCCCAATTCAAAGGGAGATTGTTAGTGCTTATCCCTATGTAGGAATGATTAAGAGAACTCTACTACTCCATAACTGAGCAAAGAATCTGCTTCCTGCAGCACCTGATTTGAAGGGATTAGTACCATCTCAGATGACTTCTGACTTCAAAAGATGGAATCAAGAGTCCCTGAAAGGTGAAGTTCTCCTCAACAAGATCTGGGTATACAGATTTGGATGAAACACATACTTGTGAAACTGAGTTGCAGGCCAGACTGGTGCTCTGGATAAAGAAAAGAAAAGAAAAGAAAAGAAAAGAAAAGAAAAGAAAAGAAAAGAAAAGAAAAGAAAAGAAAAGAAAAGAAAAGAAAAGAAAAGAAAAGAAAAGAAAAGAAAAGAAAAGAAAAGAAAAGAAAAGAAAAGAAAAGAAAAGAAAAGAAAAGAAAAGAAAAGAAAAGAAAAGAAAAGAAAAGAAGAGAAAAGAAAAGAAAAGAAAAGAAAAGAAAAGAAAAGAAAAGAAAAGAAAAGAAAAGAAAAGAAAAGAAAAGAAAAGAAAAGAAAAGACTAGTTAAGGAAGCAACTGATGAGTGTCTACAAAATCTCTAACCATCCTGGAGAATGCACATAGGGAAGTATTGGTCCCCTGTATTTTCCTATACAAGCATGTGGGCTACCAGATGAAAAGAGCAGCTGGAAAGTTCAAAATAAACAAGAGGTTTATACAACATATAGCTAAGCTGTGGAACTCATTGCTATATACTGTGGATGTTTAAAAATGTCATGTGTTCCAGTTTATTGAGAAAAAACATAAATACAAAGGAATCTCATTCAAGAAGTCTGAATTACAGCTAAAGGCCAGATGAATATGGGAAACAGTATTACACGCTTGCCTGGTTCTTATCCTCTCCCCCTGACATCTGGTACAGGACATTGTCAGAGACACAATGTGAGACTAGCTAGACCTTTGGTTTGAACCATTATGGCTGTTCTTATTTTCCTATGATTTTAAACTACATGTTATTCCAGAAATTCCCAGGCTGCCATAGTAACTCCAGCTCTAGTGTAAGTGATTACACAGGTGGTACTTCAGTAGACAGTAGTATGGGAACAATGGTATAGCAGTGTCAAGTTTGGGCTGGGAACAACTGCACTGGGATCATCAAGCCCAGAAGTTTGTAATATACCACTAGGATTCAGTTGCCTGCTATGCATTTAATCTCTGCTTTGGATTATAAATTAAACTGGAATTTAAATAAAAGTTGTGGCCACAGGCCTTAAACCATGCTGATAGATGTCACAAGGCTTTTTTTTTCTTTCTTTCTTTTTTAAGCTATAAGGCACGGAGTAGAAGGGTTGTGTTATTTCTGATTGAACACAGAATTATTTTCAAACTCTCTTTCTAAAACTATTCAAGTTTCATTTGTGGCTTGGCTCCTCCATAAACTCTTTGTTCATTACATTTCTAGTTGCTTCTGTTGAAAACAGAGATGCTTTCAAGTGAAATGTTTTAAGGAGGGTTAGAAACTGTTCTGGAAATAATTTTACAAGTGGTGCACATTCCCTTGATTTATATCCTGTGTCTTACAAGTAAAAGTGAAAAAATAATTCTTTTAATTGTATAATTTAAAAAACAACCTTTGTTTTTTTTCCGATTGCGTTCCTAACTTTACACTATGAGGAGTGCTGACCTAATCAGATCTGGAAATTAGTGTCAATGTTCAGCCAAGATTAATTATTTAGAAAAAATACAAACTGACATTTAGAAATATATAGATGAAATAGAATTCTTCTCAAGTGTAACAATAAGAAATGCAGCATAGGATGGTATAGTAATTGCCATTAGATACAGAATAAAGAGAGTGTGATCAAATAAATCAAACCATGATTTAGATTTTCAAAATTTATTAGCTTTTTAAAACTATGTTATCAATTAGTAGAGTGTACTATTATGAATTTAAATCAATGATGACTTTTTTTAAAAATATACAGCAAATGGCTATGTTAATCAAAGGAAATCAAGCTACATGCATGCAGGTCCTTTTAATGGTGAATGATTTATAAACACTTTTTTCTTTGTACATGTTTAATTTTCTTGGTACATGTTTAAATAGATTTTCTATTCTTTGACTAGTAAAATGTTTAAGACTGACAAAATAGTCATAGTCTACAGCCTACATAGGAAAAGGCTTTGATTACAATAAAATTACACAAAAATGTGTCATTAAAAGGCATTGGACAGACATAAAGCCTAACCTTTTGAGCTGAAGAATACTTAATATTCTCTTCATGATCATGCAAGGGGAAATTCTTTGCTATGGAATAGCTATTTTCCTGTTAAGCAGGCTATTTCATCAATGATTTATTCCTGAGATGTAATAGGTCGTTTAAAATGGTGGTTTAAAAGTTAGGCCTTTTTTGTTTAATTTTCTCACAGGCAGTTGGTAATTATCATGGTCCTGCAGTTTCTCTGGAATGCTGTGGAGGGTCAAATGCCAATGGAACCCTGCTTTATAGGGTAATTAAGACAGTAGACATGGTTATTAAATACATCGTGCTAAACTAAACTGGAATGCTGTGAAATAAAATCCAAAATCATAAATAAAACGTGGGTATTCTAGCAAAAAGGGAAAAAAAGAAGGCGTCCTACAATCATATTTGCAATAAACAGCTCTGGCTGAATTGTGTCTGAAATTCTGCCATCTAAGTATCCTGAGACTTGATAGATGTTTCAGGAATATTTTAAAACTAAAAAGAAAAACAAATGTGCTTTAAGCTTGTTTTGTGTGCAGAAATCTAGTACAGTAATCAAAATTCAACCTCATAGTGCTCAGTGTATCTAAAGAATGTTAAAAAAAACTCCACAATGAATAGAACCTTCTGTATTCATAATTACCATGGAGCATGTGCTGGAAAATATGTACTAAAACAGGATGATGGATGTAAGTTTAATGTGAATAACAAAAGAAGTTTTGAGAGCCCTGCAGAAAATACCACAGGGTGATAGCCTCTTTTTGAGATATCACCAGGTGTGGTAGTGTAGCTGTTTGCTTTCTGTCTATCTGAATGTTTTGT
>NC_136689.1:118659881-118729881 GCF_903797595.1 Erithacus rubecula
AGGTTGGATGGGGACTGAGTTCAGAGATGAAAGGTCAGTTCTTTATCCACTAAGCCCTCTAGATATTCCAAAATCCCCAGTACATTACAAATTTGAACAGTTTAAGCTCTCTTAAATAAAAGAATCTCTTCTCGAGGTAAAGTATACAGTGTATATAGATACAGCCCAGGAGAAACATGTGAAAGGTCAGAGGCGTGACCTTTTAACGTCAATAGTTTTATTTATTGACAAGAAGTCCAGTTTAGAGGGCTTAATGAAAAAGCAAGACAAGAATCGAGGAATCTGTTAAACTGCGTAAATTTGACTGCCTAAATAAATTGTACTGTGTGCCTCAGAAATTGCAAGTGCCATGAGTGTTTTCTGGGGCTTATTCTTAGCAGAGGAAGCAGCTTCAGAAATGAACAGCACACTGGTTACACTGGCAACCCACAAGCTAGTTACTCAATTTTCCTAATATGGTATAAGGCAATTGAAGTGGTATTTTTATTTTTCTTGATACTTTCTTTCATGTAATTTAATTATTCTGTTGTCCCAAGCAAGAAAAAAATAGGTTGAATCAATATGCACTTTGTATTTAGAGCTTGCTCTCACTGAAATCAGTAGAGAAAAATAAGACAGAATGGTATCAATAAAGATTTCTAATCATGTATTTTATTTTATTTTTTATTTTATTTTATTTTATTGTACTGCTCATATTTGTTCAGGAACTCATCAGAGAATTCTAGACTGTTGGAATAGCTGTACTTTTTTATTGTCTCTGTAATAAATGATTTTCTGATACTACAATAGTACAGTCAGAAATGCTCATGACTATGTATATAGATAATACAACTAGTACATTCATATCAATATAAATAATATTGATAATGTTCATATGAATACATTTTTCAGTGGTCCTGTGCACTACCTGATTCTATTGAAATTATTGGGTGTTGTAGCTCAGGTATTTGGAATATAAAGCTATGTAGATCTTAAAAATGTTTTCCCTCCTCACCAAATGCAGTCTAAGAGTTCTGAAATTAAAAATTGAATTTAAAAACTTGTTTCCTACAGTATTTTGGCCTTTTGCAATGCCATTGAAAGCCTATAGCATTTTGTTTAGCTAAATCAATTCTATGCATCCTCAAGTGCAGGTTTTACATTCATGGACTTTTGGATTTTGTCATTTCAGTAATAATGGCTGATATTTTAGTTCAATTTTACAGCTTCTTCTCTGAAAAGACAACTGCCTTTTGTGATGTAATTTAGAGACTTCATTGTGAATGGGCATCAAGACGCACAAATTGAGAACAGAGGAAAGAGAAACAAAGCTGGATTAAAGATTGCCTTGAACTGATAGAGCTCTGGCCCAAGGACTCTGCATTCTTGTTTAAAATGCCTTGATGTTAATACTGATTATTTCATCTCTATTGCCTTTTATGATTTTTTTTCTCTGTAAAATGAGAAAAAGATAAATTGGGAGCATCTGTAATGAGAGAAACTGGATAGGGCAAAACAACAAACTGTGCTAGCACTACTTCTGATAATCTTTTCAT
Source organism: Erithacus rubecula (assembly GCF_903797595.1). Classification (NCBI taxonomy): domain Eukaryota; kingdom Metazoa; phylum Chordata; class Aves; order Passeriformes; family Muscicapidae; genus Erithacus; species Erithacus rubecula. The sequence continues at coordinate 118,661,417 of NC_136689.1, forward strand.
CTTATTCCTGTTTCTTTTCTTACCAGCATGCTAAAATGCCTTTGCAAATTGATATTGATAGTTTTTCATATAAATGCTGAATAATACCACACCTTTAAAACCGCTTTAGTTATGAAACTTTGTAGCCTAATTAATTCAGCAAGATCTCTTGTCAATATTTCAGACTACCTTCAGCATGACACCATCACTCCGTTTGATCTTTCATGCCACAAAATACGCTATTTGTATTTGTATCTTACAGATATTTTTAATGATCTCTGAGGTTAGACAAACTATTGATGAAAGATTTCTTGATCAAAACAGATAGTTGGTTTTATCCTTAGATAACTGTGCAAGCTCTACACTCCCAGCTTACTCACCAGCTTCAGGTGAATCTTGTTCATGACACAACCTGTAACAACTTCACATTTGCAGGATTTTTTTTCCTGGATTTTAAACATCGGTGCTCAGCGTCATTACAAGTGAAGCAGATGAACACTGAATCACCAGTTCTTTCACACCTGCAACAAAACATTAACTAGACTCTTCTTTGAAGGAAATATAGAATTGCTTGATAGATGTATCTCATTTCTTCATTGTTTAAATTATCTCATTGGAAAGAAATTTCATGTGCAAAGAATATGTGCACAAGCAATGAGCTAAATTATGAGCAAATTCTCTGGTGTCATTCTGGCTTATTTTTAAGAAGAGCTGGAATGTCCCTCAGTTAATCTGCAGTATATTGTGCAGACTAGTTTTTATGTAGTCTCATCACTGTGGTGAAATGACTGTTTATCAAAGGTCAGTTACAGTACTCAGAGCCTGACAATGGACTGAAAGATAGGAGAAGATGAGTAATTTGGAACCTTAATAAAGAAATTTTGCTTTATTTGTGCCTAACCTTGAAAAACACTCACAGATTTCAACTATTATGCGGCATGCAGCAGTAAACTTCTCAAGGGCCTTTTGTCTGCACACCTCACTGCTGCCAGAGGCTCATTGTCTGCTCTCAGTAAGTGCAGTAATACAGGATGGGTGTTTATTGTATTTATTGACAAGTGCCTTTTGTTTTCCTTGCTTTTTTTTTTTTTTTTTCCCCTCTCCCAGGTCTTGATGAACATTCTAGCCTTCCTAGTTTCCTTTCTTTTATTTCATTTTAATAAGCATTTGGAAGCCTCTTCCCAGAAATGCCAATGAAAAGAACTTTTTTTTCTTCATGAGCTTCTGGACAAATAATTTTTACCTACTGTGTGCAGCACTAGTGTCTGAAGCACACATTAAAAGAATAAATGGCTTTACTCCAGTTTCACATATGGTAAATGTGTTCCCCTGATGCTGCCTTACCCTGTCAGATTAACAAATATATATTTCTTGAAGTTTGCAAATAGAACCTGGTATAAGTTCTGATAAACTGAGGAAAGGTTTAAAGGTTTTTGGTTTTTTTTTTTAAATGTTGGAGATGTTTTGGTGTTGTGATATCAGGAAGAGTTGTGTAAGATTACTATTAAGGGATTTTTAACCTCAAGAACTAAATTTTTACATTATTGAGCACTCACAAGACTGAATTTTCAGCATCTATCAAAACTCAGCCTCAAGTTCTAAATTCTGAAAAAATCATAATGTGGCATCACCTCAGGGTGTTCCTTTCTTTTTTTTTTTCTTCTTTTTTCCCCCCAATCTGTAAATTGAGATAAATCCAGAGCTGACAAGTGATCAGATAATTTTTGGAACAGACTGGATATCTTGGCCAAATAATAAAAATCTAAACAAACAAACAAACAAACAAACAAAAACGGAGATGAAAAAAAAAATGCTCTATTTAAATCCCTTTGCACCTAATGGCAGTTCAATACCTAAAACTCTCCCTTCCATTGAAAGGCTTCCCTGTTTTTCATGAACTCATAAATAGAACTTAGGTAAGTGTTGTAAGATGAATTCTGCTTTTAACTAAAGCCCATGTTTTTCTCATGTTTTTTCTTTGAACTATATATATTAAAATATCAGAAGTTTGAATATATTTTACTTTAGTAATCTGCGTCCTGAAATTCTGCATCATAATATAAAGGTGAACTGGAAAGAAGATGTGTACATTGCCATGGAAGTTGTGAGAACATGTTGTACTAGTACCTTAGCTGTCACTCCAGACAGTCAGATGAAGTAAGTCAATGGATCTATGGTACAGAGGTCAGAGTGGCAGTATTTCTGAAGAATTCAGAGAAGCTGTCTGGAGACTGCTAGTGTGTGAGATGGAGGAAGAAAGAGAGAGATGAGCAATGAATTCCCTAAAGCTATTCTCCTGAATGTGTTCCATAATAAATTTTAAATGTGTGTCATAGTGGGGTAGAGGGGTCAGATTTACTAATAATTTGCATTAACATTTGTAATATCTAATTTTATGAGCATGATTGCATTTAAAGTTTTGCAAGTTTGTATTCTTCCCCAATAAAGTCAGGGGGGTTTTACTGGCTATGCTATTCTCCATTATTATATACTTTATCTGCATCTTTTCTATATGAAATGAAGAGGCTGCTGTATCCTTCTTACTCTTTTCTTTGCCTGACTGCTTAACAGACAGAAACTGCTGTAATCTGTCACAGCATCAACCACTGAATGGGGGAGCGGATGTTTTCCCCACAGAACCTAGACAATAACTCTGGACAGGAGGAAAATGGACTAACACAAGGATCTGATGAGAGAGTGCCTTTCCTCCAATGACCCAGCTGGCTTGCTCATGACAAAGCTTTTACAGGACATAACATAAATGAAATAAGAAGAATGAAAGCATTAAACAATGTAGCCAAGGAGAGAGGAGAAAGAGGAACTTAAAGGGAGGCAGACTCTATCTGAGAAGCTGCAAAAGGCAATATTGCCTGTGTGATTGTTCCAGCCTTCACAAAGGGGATTGTTTGCCTAGCTGGGAGCCGCCGGAAAGGATTAGCAGTTTTTCAGGACAGACAACACCCCCACAATCCCACCTCGGGGTATCTCAGGTGTGAAGTGGGGGCTTGGGGAGAGGGCAATGGTGCAGGCTCAATTGGCCAGTAGTGCCCTTGGCTGACATCGTAGTTTATTTGTGAGCTTATTAAGCCTGGCCAGTCCTTTGGGGGCACTCTTGGCAAAGGTCACAAAAGACAAGATTTTGCATAATGAATGCATTAAAATCTTTTTGTTAGTGCATGGGGAGCAAGAGGATAATGGCAATGAAGCTTTGGAATACAGGAAAGGAGGTAAAAGAAAATTAGTCCCTGAGGTAGCAAATATGATCACCATGTGGACTTGGGTTTCTATTTTAGCAAGTAAGCCCTGAGAGAAAAAAAAGCTTGGAAACATGCTGCCTTTTATTTAGATCCATAGCTGCTGCATTGAAGGAGTATGCTACAAAGGGCAAAAATGCCACTCCTCTCTATGATGTCATTTATATGGAAAGATCCCAGACAGTGAAAAGGAAAGAATGAGGAATGCTGTGTACATTTTGAAGACCTCAAAGAATGGGATGGGGGGGGCGAAGGGGGAAACAAAAGGATGCCGTATCAGCATGTAGGCTATAAATTGTACTTATTTATCATAATTTCATGCTGAAAATAAAGTTAACATTATCAGATTTTGACCATGAATCTCCTATGGGATTGATGTCATAATACAGCAGATAGGATCTAGATGCACCTTTCCTGGCACTTTATTAAAGACCCAAATTGGGTGGCAAGGATAAGCAAGTTTAGGTACACATGTGAAGATGGCAGGGTCTCACAACTCAATAACCTGGTGATTCAAAAGACTCAGGGCTGATAAAAGATAGAAACACCAGCTATCGGGGTCAGTTCAAGGGTGCTATAAAGAGAACCAAATCCCATTGAAAATAGATAAAGTATTACTCTAGTTGCTAAGGTACCTTAATCTGATGAAAGCCAAGTTGTGTGAATTTCTTAAGGGTTTATCATTCTTTGCACTGGTCCTACAGTACAAATATGCAATCTTAAGCAGCAAGAAGAAAGTTAGAAGAGGGTTTAGAAATATAGTTGCTGGTCCATCAGTACTGTCTTCAGGTAAGTTTGGCCAGGAGGAAAAATCAGTGAATAGCTATATCAATTTACTAGAATGTTTTCAATCAGTCCATCAAGTTCTCTAACAATCCTGATAAGGGCATACTTTTGGCAAAGCCAAATATAGAAACTGCTGGATTTTAGTCACCGGTAGATCATTTGGAAAAGCAAGTTCACATTTATTTGCAATTCTTCAGGTTTATCTTTACAGTGCATTCATTTTAAAATCTGTGAGCACTTGCAAAGGTCCACAAATGATAATTTTATGTCCTCAGAACTTATTTGCTTTAGCTTGTTTTGGAATTTTTGTTTCTCTAGAAAATATGAGCGTTAAATTATGTATTTTATCTCCCCTTGTCTCTGGTCCTCTGTTATTCATGACTTTATCTCAGCAGATGATGCCACTAGTAACCAGATTCTATCTTCAAACAGAAAGTTCATCAGCACCACTTGCAATTCCGTTATTCCTGGTGATTTTGCATTGGTTGCAGGATCCAAGATGGTTCTGGTAAGGTGACAAACTCAACTCTAAATGTCCAATCTTTTGACAATCTTTGCGGCATTTTGGAATCTTCTTTTACTAAGATGCCTAAAGGATCATCATGCAATTCCTAGCAAATGGTAGAGACTAGCAATTAAAACTACTAAGATTTGAAGCTTTTGTATTTGCAGATAATAGGTGAAAGTCACACCCAATTTTAACTCTCAGAGTATGCCTAAAGTAATCTTATTACTCTAGTAACGTTTGTATTGGAAAACTCTTCTCTGGACCTAATGTCCTAAAATGAATTACTGTTCTTGTATAGTATCCATACATTCACCTTTTGGAACAGAAGGAAATGATGGCATGGTGTGCAATGTGTTGTACTTGACTTTCCAAAGCATTGACTGAGACAACCCACACAGTTATTCTCCCTCTTCTACTGCAAAAAAAAAAATGGATTAGAACCATAGAAAAGTGGTTTGAGAAGTGGTTTGCTTCATTATGAGGGTTTTTGGGGTTGGTTTTTCTTTTTTATTTCCCCCTTAATTTCTTGTTCAACATTTCAATTTTTCTAAATTTATTTCATAAATGGAGAAATATATCTACCGTCTTTGCAGGTATGACAATATATAATCTAAATTTCTGTTAGAAAAATATTGTAGAAATACTTAGTATACTACAGAAAGATTTTTAGCTGCCAGATGAGGGGAATACATTGCTCTACAACCTGGACAACTACCTGTGTTTTATTCTCTCCCTATGTGCACTTAGATTTCCTGTCACTATAACTAGAACACTTTTCACATCTGGTTTCAGATCACTGATAACACATTACAAGTTCGTCAGAGCACAATGCAGATGAATGCAAAACTTACTAAATGAATGCTCTCAAAAAAGAGTTAGTCAGTGGTAAATCATCATCAAATGGAAGTGATCCTAGGAGGCTCCTCAGGGATCAACATTAGACTCAGCATTATTCAACATTTTCACCCATGAGTTAAAACATAAACATAAATCATTCTTAGAAAATTTGTGGGTGGCAGAAAGATTGGAGAATCAGTAAATAATAATGAGGACAACAGAGCCATAAACTGCATTCTGAATTACTGGTAAAATGAGATCATTCAAAAAATAATAAAACAGCCAGCCCATGTTGCAAAAACATCCAGGCCAGCCCAGCAGGATGGGTGTCTTTGTTCAGAAATACATTGACTGAGGAAGCTCTAAGTATCAAAGTGAAGAGGTAACCACAGGCATAGTGCTGAAAACCAGCAAGTGTAATGCTATAAATAACCAAGTGAGAAACAGGATCTAAAGTGTTTATATCTTTATTTGGCAATAATGAGACAAATAAGATAATACCATTCCCTTTTCTATTGTCCACAGTTTAAAGAGTTTTGGTTTGTTGCGTTTTCTTTAAATATGGAGATGTTGTAGAAAGAGATAGAAGCTTATTCAACGTTGGATGGAATGCCCACAGGGAGACACTGTAAGAGCTTGACTTATTTAGTCTATCAAAAAAAAAGATTGAGCTGTGATTTTACTGGGAGGTAACTGTGAAAGTGTAAATACTCTCACAATGTGAAAACACAGAGTACTAAATTTAAACAGCAAAGAAAGGGATAACAAGAACTAAAGGCTGGAAGCTGAGCTAAGCCACATGTTAACCATGAGTGGTTAACCACTGGAACAAGTTATAAAACGGTATGATCACTTCCCTATCCTTTAATGTCTACAGATCAAGATGGATTCTCTTGCTGGAAGCTGTGCTTTACTCAAACACAAGTTATTGGCCTCAGGACAGACCAGTGGAATAAAATGTGATGGAAAGACCATAGCACAACACAATCTCCTCGTGTTAACTGCTATGAAAAAAGTACACAAATAATAACCTCATTGTATTTATCTCAAATGCCATTTATTGTGTTTAAGACCAATTCTTACACTGCTTTTGTCAGAGGTGGTCAAATCTTCAAGTTTTAAATAACCACTGTAGTAAAATGTCTTACAAAAATGTGTTCTAGAGAAGATGTATTAGAGTGAAAGTGGGAATATTATTATTAAAATTAAAATGGTGTTCATAGTTGTAGCAGTCTTGTCATAATGTGTGAACAGTTCAGGTATCATTGCTTAGTCCATTGTCCAAGCAAGTAGGTTCATATCAGAGCTAGTTTTATTTAAACAAAATCTCAGCCTAGCTTTATATTTTCCAGTCATTTCTATCAGTAAATGGGTCACCTCCCTCTAACACAGCTGTGACAGGCTCAATAGTGCAACTTCAAGGTATCATCTTTTCAGATGACAGAGTAAACATACTCATTTGCTATTCCAGGATGAATGAAAAGGACTGTGGATCATGCTCCATAGATAATCAGAACTCTCTTTCTGTCTGGGATTGGAAAAAACATTAACTCCAAATCACAGAAATATAAAATATCTTGATGCATGTGAAGAGAGCATCATCTAAATTTCAATTTGAACAAATGTTGCACTTGACATATTGTAGAAAGGCTTTCAGCTGATGGGCTGGGATCATGTACTGCTTTACAACCTGGGCAACTGCTGATGCATTGTGGAGTTGCTGGATTGAAGGATTAGGCAAAAGAGTAGGGCTATTCTGCCAGATACAAAGAAGCTTTAAGCCTCTGGTAAATTAGCAGAAAGGGGGAAAGCAATAGCACCAGTCTATGATATGTGTTTTTCTCTAAGAAGAGATAAGAGAATAGAAGTAATCAGGTACAGACTTGTGATTCTTCATAAATATTGTGAAGAGCAAGGAAGGCAATTTTTTTTTCCATATAATGAATCAAACATAGGTCATGGCTTTCTTGCAGAAGCTGATCAAATTTTACGATATTGACTCAGAAGTTATCAGTGTTAGAGACAACTTTCAATTAGTGAAGTAGTTCAAAATTGTCCTAACTCTGCCCCAGGATTTGACTTAATTTTATGGCTTACTGTAGTCTAAATTTACAATGTTTTTGACCTATAGTGCATTAATTCAAAAACAATTCTCTCTCATGTGGTACAGAATGATATCCACCAAGGCTACAGAGGAAGAATTTTTTTTAATACTAAACAAAAGAGGAGAAGACATGGAGGAAAATGTTTTATATGAACTAAAATGGAAAAACAGTTATCCAGGACTGCACAATCTCTGCTATAAAATATACTATTCAATGTGTTTAACTTAGCCCTGAATGCTAATTCCACTCAGTTTCCAAGATAACTGCACTTGGGTAGAAACTAACCATTATCACTGCACCTCCAGACTGAAACATGGGCACAGGTATCTCTTGTCCTTGTTTTCTTTGGTCAGGAGATATTACTCTTGAGAGAGCCTTGCACATTAAGAGAAAATTCCTAACCTTTAAGATACTGGTGAATGACATCCCCTGACATTCACCTAGCTAAGATATCCCTGCCTCTTTCTAACCAATGTGATGGGTAAATAAGAAACAATAAATAACCTGGTCTCCACCTCATGGATTTTCTTTTAAAATATGTGAAGAACGTTCTGTGAAAACGTAAAGATTTTTTTTAATACCCTGTTCTTTTCTTAATCACCCTGCTTTTAGGCAATAGGATATCATAAACACATCAACTGGGTGAGCTCCTTTAGTATTGCTTCCTCCTCTTATTTTTTCACAGCTGAGTCACTCTGTTTTCCAGCATATATGGGTTTTATGAACGTTCAGGTTACCCACTTTTCAGAAAGTCCTTCTACACAGTTATTTTTGTGGTGGTGAAGCAAACCAGAGTCAACCACTCCCTGATCCAGGCCTGGGAGTCTACCTTCCTCTTACATAAAATTCATCACAATGTCAGGTGGATGGAGATACCACTGCTTTTTGGGGCCATGGTCTTAGCCAAATCAGTGAAGTTGTCTTAGATACCAAAATTAACCTAAAAAATTGCTTATACTTAAGAAGCAACAATCAGTGAAGGGGCTTAAACTTTGTGAATGGTCAAACAATAGACATCAATAGACAATTTTGGGGGCGGGGGGCAAAAAACAGCTTCTGGTTATCTATTTTATTTCTATAAAGCAAGGGAGCTGTTACTCTGTAGAGGAGTCTCAGTTGATAAGTATAGGTAGGGAATGAAGTTTACTTGTCAGATGACAGGAGATATCACTTTCTTTGTGATAGAAAGTTATTCCCAGATAGAATTGTAAATTTAGCAGATGCTGAATTGATGCCATGACCAAAATGAATGCTTCTTTCTTAATAAAACCTTGTGATGGGTAAGCAAAGCAGTGGCCTTTACCTCAGACACTTCATTAATTGAACAGCCAACTGATAATGAACCATTACATTGCTTTTGCTTAAATAATGATGTTATACTGAGGGAATGTAAAGCAGCTTTGTTTGGATGTAGGAATATACTTGTGCCCAGAAGTACCTTAGTAGCTATTTGCTATGTGAAAAGATCTTTTTATTTGTAAACCAATATTTTAGGGATATTTCTATTTTCAGATTCTATACTTTTCATTGAAGGGGTTTTTTTCAGTAGATTTAATAGTTATATAATCAGATTTTGTCCTCTACTTTCCAATAATCAAAACAATTTGGATGATAGGCAGGCCTGGCTTGATTGAATTGCCTTCCCTAGGTCACACTTTCACATCTCATTTGGAATTCTTCCTCTTCACTCTAACATGAAATCAGTCTAATCTCTGTTAACTTCAGTTAAATATTGTAACATTGAAAAAGTGGCTTAAACAAGAGACCAATATGACTTCTGTTGAAAGTAAGTCTATCAATTTGGAGAATTGCTAGTACAGTTCCTCAGGGAATTGTCTTAGGAGAAGTATTTGATCTCTTCATTAACGTCTTTGGTACAAATTCTGGGAGTGTGCTAATGAAATTTTTCAGATGACAAAAAGTTTGGCAGAGTTGCCCATGCCGAGAACTGGAATTTCATACAGGAAGAATTAGATGACCTTGACGACTGTAGTAATAGAAGCAAGATGAAATTTAATAGTACAAAGTGTAAGGTCATGCACTCAGGGACTAATAATGAGAATTTCTGCTATAAGCTGGGAGCTCATCAGTTGGAAATGGTACAGGAGGAGAAAGACTCACATTTAATCAGTCAGTCACATGATGATTATCACTACCAGGGTGAAGCTGCCATGAAAAAGCAAAGTGTAATCTTAGATGTGCTGGGATGTTTTCTAGTACTGGTAGGGAGCACAACTTCCACAAGGTCTTGGCAAGTCTGCCTCTGGAACAGGGCATACAATTCTGCTGCAAGGTAGCTCATTCAAACTGCAAGTACTTCAGAGAAAGGGAAGAGATGTTGAGAACCTCAGGGGACACCTGAAAAGCACCTTAACTTCTTTTGCTGAGGAGTCCCATCATAGTCCATTGGAGGCTTTCAGTAAAAGTTTTTAAGCAGTGCTTTAATCAGTAGTTCAATGGGAGTTGTTTGAGCTCACAGCCATGTTCTTCCAGCACCCTGCAGTATTCAGCTGTTTTCAAACAATGAAAAAGCATATAAGCACATAAGTAACAGTTTAGGATAACTTATTTGTATAGCTATTGTGAAGAAGACATCAGTGATGGTAAAATATGAAAGTTTTCATAAAACTCTGCACCTTCACGTTAATGCCTTCAATTAAAATTTCTTAGAAGTACTGAAGAAATCAAGCACAAGGTAATAGGAAAAGTTCTCTGTTTTCCTCTTTGTAGTTGTGGAAGGACAACTACCAATAACCTATGCAAAGTGCAACAATTTCAAACTGCAAAGCAACCACAAAATATAATTTTACACTAAGATTGTAATGAGAATATCCTACAACTCCCTTTCTTTCTAACTCTGCATGAATGAATGAAGCAGAAATGTCTTTGAAAATCTTTTGCCCAATGGAATCCTCCTGTATTAAGAGGCAGGAAAACATATTGACATATTCATACCATGGCTTTAGGCATGTTCAAACAATCTAATTTATTTAAATCAGATATACTTCCTCAATTCTGTCTTTAAAAAACAGTCTGACAGTTTTATTTCTTGGATGCACAAAATATTTCATTGCATCAAAGATCAGGATTTGGAAATCACACAGAATTCTTGCTTCTGGAATGGTCATGCCAAAAATTTACTAAACAAGCTAGTGAAATTCTGGGTTTTTCAATACAATTCTTAGTTTTTATGATTACACAAATAGGAAGACTTGAAGGGTGAATAAGCCAACAAAAGAGAAAATAAATGTAAAAGCTGAAAACTGAAAGGGTCTGTTTTGAGGGCAAAAGAGTCCAGTTGAACATCCTTTGTTTGTAGATGGTAGATGAGAAGAACTGAAATACCATGTGTGTAAAGACATATCTTCAGATCTGAGACATGTTTAAAGACATATTTTCTAACACACACTTTTATAAAAAATCTTCAAATGTTAGTCTACAGCTATAACTCCTGAGTAGAAAGATACCTTTGTCCTAGATTTATAAGACAATATGAAATATAGAAAACATGCAGAAAAGGACATGGTATAATGATTTCAAAGAACCCATGGGAAATGTACAGTGGTCCACTTAACACCATTTTGCTTCTTGAAGTGAAAACACAGCATGGACTTCCTAGTGTTATTCTTAAGCAGTTGCTGTGTTTTTCTGATTAAGGATCACACACTTCGTCCTGAATTAATTAGAATATTTCTTTTTTTTTTTCCATGATATATGTTAACTTTTTTAAAATTATTTTTAGGGAAATATGCTTGTAAGATAATTGCATAATTTAATTCTCTGTCACCTCTGTTGTCATGTATTTTCTGCTACTGCTGTACTGTATATTTTTAGACTGGGAGAAAGGAAATTATATATAGCAAGCAATTAAGACCTAGAATTTTCAAGCTGTCATGGTAGGTTATGGAAGAAATTGTATCTTAACAGTATATAATGTCATTTCTCTGTAGTCCCACTGCCTATAATCCACTGTAAAAAGTAAATAAAATCCTGGAGCAATTCTTTCTCTCCTTTGGTTTGCCACCTCACTGTTACAGAATGCAGAGGCAGAATTATAGTAGCTGGTATATAAATATGAGCATCCATTCCTACATTTTACTTTTAACTTTTAGCAAGGGACATATTATTGTTGTCTCTACATGAGGTAGGTTTCTGAGAGCTTGTAGGACTATGACAACCATCTCAGGAGCTGCACATTTAAGAGCAACATTGTGACTTCTGGAAAATTCAGGCAGTATTGCCTTTTGCAAAGATTTGGCTGCCTGGACATAAAAAAGGCTTGGAAAGTGACAAAATGGATATGATGGAGTTGCTGTACATTCCAGAACATAAACTTGTATAGAACATGATGGATTACAGTTGCTGCTGAATGCATAGGACAAAATAAAAGTGTCAGCATCTATGTGGCGACAAGAACAGTGCGTACAGTGTTTCTAGAAGATATTAGGGCTTCTGTTCCTAACTGTAGCAGGAAGAAAGCAATATCATTCTGGGTAGTGGTTTGTGTAGACAAAACTGGGTTAGTAAGCACTGAGAAGATAGACCAGCATAAGGCAAAATAAATTGAGGATGAAAAATGGGCTCTCTAAACAAGGTAGACACCTAAATAGAGAGGCTACATAGAACAGAAAGGCTGTAAAGGGTTAAGGCAGCTCCATAGATCAGTGTCTCTCATGTCAGGGCTGGGCAGGAGAGTCACACACGGCAGAACAAGCTAAAATGGCACTAAGAGAAGAAAGTGCATATGGGAAAATGGATTGTTACCTTTGAAATGCACAAACAAATAAACAAGCAATGACAAAAAACCCACTCGAGCTTTTTTAGTCAAGGAACCTCCCAGACCCACACCAGGAATTAAACCAGTCAAACTGCCAGAAACTGCAAAAAACTTGCAGAAACTACAAGAAAGAGGGAGAGGAATTTTTTACAAAGACATGTACTGATAGCACAAAGCATAATGGCTTTAAACTAAAAGAGAGTAGGCTTAGGCTACATATAGAGAAGAAATTCCTTAATCCTTGAGATACTGGAACAGATTTCACAGGGAAGCTGTGAGCACCCCATCCCTGGAAGTGTTCAAGGTGAGGCTGAATGGGGCTTGGAGCAACCAGGGCTAGTGAAAGGTGTCCCTGCCTGTGGCAGGAGTTGGACCTAGATGATCTTTAAGGTCACTTCCAACCCATTCCAAGATTTGATTATATGATGAAATCAGTGGAGCCCTGTATGTCCCCACTGACAAAAGTGACAGCAGAAGCAGGCTGAAAATTTCCTGAGTTTTTTTATACCAAAGCAAGTGAAGAGCACAGCAGTGTTGGGAGAAGTGGAAATTAAGAGACTGTCCACCAATATTTGCAAAGAGGAAGACTTTGGGAAAAAAGAAAAAGAAAATGGACAGCATACACAGGTAAACTGCTGATGAAAGAAGTGAAAAAACAATATCAGGAAAGAAACAAGTGAAGGAAGTTTTTGAAGTGTAAATTGTGAAGTTCAGATATTCTTATTAGAGGTGTGAGTTGACAAAGAGCATAAATGAAAGAGCACTCAGAACAGACTGGGGTGCAAAACAATTTTAAAATATGATTTCAAGAAATTCTAAAATTCACAGAAGGGGGGAAGAGAACATGAAAATACACACACACACACACACACACACACACACACACACACACGTGTATATATATAGATGTGTATATGTTTATATCAGTACCACCTAATTCCACGAACAGACATGCCTGCGTTCTGTGTTGACAAACATTCATTATGTTCCCATCCTGACTGTTAACAGACATAATAACATCATCTTTAAAAGCAAAAGAAGTATTAGTGACTGTGACCAGAAGCTCTAATCTCATTCTGACTTCTCTAAGTTAAAGAAGAAAATTTTTTTAGTTTGAAAATTAAAGTTTAAAATTTTATTTTAATTGTAGTAATTGTTTGAGAAGTTTGTACTACCTGTTGAGATTTTATATCCCCCTGTGAAATCAGTGGATGTTACCAATAGTGTAAAAAAAAAATAAAATTAATAAATCTTCTACAAAATGTGTTGTTAAGGTGAAGTCACCAGTTGAAAAAAAAAAAGATTGCTGTTACTTTTCAGTGTTTTGCAGTGATTGTTCTAAGCTACTATGCTAATTTGCTGACACTGTATAATAAACTCTGTTTTACAGTTTTGTGTCATAATCTAAAAACATACAATTCTCAAGACCAGATCATATAACATTACCTGTATAAATGTCTTCTAGCAGAAGTGAAACTTATTTTATATAAATCCACTGGATTTGATCTGTGTGAAGATAGCTGTGATGTGCTGGTTAGAATAGACTTCTAAATTTTAAAAAGCTTATTTTTACCCTCATTCTATGTGATATGACTTTAAATAAGGCATGTAAATATGCTTTTTTAAAGTGATGTGGGATGCCATTCAGAATGCCTACTGGCAAATTTTCAGAAAGAAAAAAAAAAAGTATCTGAAATGTATCTTAAATATGTCTTTAAAAAATGCATTAGTGCCCCAGAATTGTTTTCATTTCCAAATAGGAATTAGGATTCTTATCTTGTCTTTATAACTGTAGTTCTGGAGTGCTATAAATACAGAGAACAACATGTAAGTTCCCAAAATTATTAATTTTCACTGATCTTTTTTAAAAAACAGAGCTTACTTGTTTTTATTTGTTCAAGAACAAGTCCTAGATATTAATTTGATTTCTATTGTATAAATGTTTGTTAGAAGTTCCAATTTAGAAAATATTGTCTCTATACTAAGAGAATTCAGTGAAGTATTACAATGACTTATTGGCTGCATTGTTTCACATTTAATCAAATTATTGTCAGCTGCAAAAGAAAAAATTTCAGTACAGCATTTAAAAACATGTCTCAGTTTTTGAAATTACAGATCTTTAAAACCTATTAACATTTTACTAAGTTGGACCTAATGAAAGTAAAATTTAGGGTATATTTTAAATGTCCAGCTTTTATTTCTATATGTTAACAAGCATTACTGAGGTTGCTGTGATAACTTGTCAGTTTTTTCCTTAATGGTCATATAAAGCTTTCATTAATGGACAGCATGAATTAGACCTTCCCGTGGGCAACTTGAACTAAAGTAGAGATTTTTATTAAGGGTTTTTTAATTGAATGAACAATTTTAATTTTTTTAAGAAGAATAGTTGTTTTTTTTCTCGTTCTTTATCCCATTTAGCTTCTCTGATCCTGAGGTGTTACTTAAGGGCATAATTAGTAAACATTTGGAGCTAATGCCAAAATATTAGAGATTCAAAGCCATGATTATACCTTCCTTTTTAACTAAGCTTTATTTTGCATTCATGACCATGAAGACTGTAAGAGACATTTAAATTTTGAAAGTTTTCAGAAATATTAAAATTAAATCATACATTTTTGCATTAAAAATTCAAGGCATGTTAGTACAAAACTCAAAATTTTTCTCTATGCTACATGAATAAGATTGTGTTTGACTTTGTTGTTGTGATAGTAGTGAATTTCTTTGAAAAGTGTCTCAAGCTGATGAGTAAATTCTCTGTTTCTGCTTTCAAGAATACTGCCTTATGTCAGCATTCTTTCTGATCACTGCAAACCTCAATCTATAGCACAGGATCTGGGAATAAGTAGGAAGAAAAAATATGTCAGGAGAAATGGTATCTAACAAATGAACCACCCAAAGTATCCCCTTCATATTTCCAGATAATTTCAAGAATAGCAGAGTCAAGTCCATTCATCTATGCACTTGCATCTCAAAGCAAAGAACCCACTCAATGAAGATAACATTGAAATTATTAATAATAATAACAGAAAACATTTCTGGTATACTTCATAGTCGAAATAATATGAATTTTAATTTTCATTAAAAAAACCCAACATGTACATGCTGTTTACAGTAATGATGAAATGAAGTTGAAATAGCCAAGGTTGTATTTCATAGGAGACAGTTGAAGTTCATACCAGTTGATCCCACATTCATATTTCACATTATGAAAGAGTCTAAAACTGTTGCCAAATGGGGTGAGAAATGATAGCTTCTCCTGAGTCAAAAATAAACAAAGTAGTTTAGTTCAGGAAGATCTGCATTGTTGATCTGTTAAATTAGAAAAACAAAATTTTGCTACTAAGAAAAAGTTGCTGTTCTATGATAGATTTTTATGGTAAGGACATGTCTCCACTCTGATTTAATATAGATTGCATCTAATTGTGCAGAATTTTCTGTGAAGTTTCTGTTGAATACCATATCTTTCACCTCCTGAAGTAGAAAATACTATATGCACTGCTGGGCAGGAGCTGGGGCACTGCTGTTCCTTCTGTTCATCCACTGGCACCAAACCCAGAGAAAATTGTTACAATGGGATTCAAATAGTCCTTCTTTCTCTACCTACTTACCTATTATTGCCACATGGGTGGACTGAATTTGTGTAGATAATACCTCTAAGGCCTTTTGAGTAATGTGAGTAACAGTCTGGGAGCAAATATTCTTGTGTTTATCAGGCCATTATAGCCTATATGCAGTTTTTGTTACACTTCTTAGGAGGAGACTGCATGGCTTGGAGTGGTGGACCTTAATCCTTATCAGCTGCCTTACATTCATTGATATGCTGTATGAGCAAAAAGGAAGTTCACTAAATTTAAACTTCCCAAGTATCAATACTCTGATCCTTATTCCTTACTGGAAAAAAAAAGTTTAACTTTTTCATCTTTGTTTGTAGCATAAATCCTTACTTCTTCTGACTTATAAAAAGACAGCTGTCCTGAAGAGTATTCAACTGGAGGGCTTTCTTAGAGATCAGTGATACATAAGGCAACTCAAAATTTCACAAGAGTTAACTTGAGAGTGATGTGCAGAGGCAGAAGGCAACCTGGCTAGAAGTGAAGGAAGAAAAAGAAGGCAGAACAAGGAAGGAATTGGATATTCTACAAATTCAGAGAGTATTTGGAAAATCTTGAGAGAGTCTGTGTGTCACTTAGACACTCAGAACATCCATTTATTCCACTATATTATCTGCACTTGTCCTTGTGCTAATACAGCTTCCTATTAAGTTAGTGAACATCAAAATATTGACATATATATGTATATAATTCAAAGGTAAATGATAGAATATGTTTTTAAATTGCTTGGGCATAACATCATAAATATTACTTATAGCATTATTTTTTTGAAAGTTGTCCCATCAGCTTCTGCCTAGTCTTACTGTAGCTTATTCAACCTTCCATTGAAATCTTATTTAAAAATAATGTTTTTATTAATGATCTAGTAATAGGCTATCATTTAAAATAAGTCTAAATTATTAAAAAGAAGGATGAAGTCTAAACCATTGTTTTGAAAAAAGTTTCATTTATTGAATTCCTTGTGGCTATTTAAGTTAGAAATTATATCGTCGCAGAGTAAATTGCAAGTATCGTAGTCTGTTTTATCATTCTTATGAAAAGTATACCAAAATTTCTAATTTAAACTTTCTCTGGGATTACTGACTTCTGATGCTAAAGCTGCTTTTACAAATGTTTCTTCAAAGCTTTATAATATACTAAATATATGAGATATTTGAGTGATATATTGTCACCTCACCTCCATCATTTTGTATAAGGACTTGGAAACTGGATGCAGACACTTCCATACACTAAGGAAACTGCTCAGAATGCAGAGGTTTTGAGTCACATGATTCTCATTAATTTTAATAAGAATACATGGAAAAATCTGTGTGCTGAAATTCATGGGAAGTTAATGTCAATAGAATTTACTCTTCCCAACTTTGCTCTCTGAATTTTTGTGTCTGGCCACCTATACCTCTGTAAAGATCCTGGAGGAAGGAGAGGATGGAGCAGTGCAAAGTGATTAAACTGAAAGCATTCAGAGTATAAAATGATTAAACAAAGCATTCAAGTGAGCTGTGGTGTGTGTTCCAAGCTAGCAAATTAGTAATCAATATCAAATGGGAGCAAATCTAGTTTTGATATGATAGTCTCTTAAAAATCTTCTTTGAAAGCATAATTGTATTTATCATAGGGTTGTACACATTATACATATTTTTAATTGTGTAAAAATATATATTCATATTTAAGTCAGACATTTCAATGAAGTATATCAAATGGATTAGTAATAGTAGTAGTAGTAGTATTTATTAATTATCATTATTATTATTACAATGAACAACAAAAAACACTCAGAGGATATGCTTAGGGTTTAGCTTAAATTATGGTTAAAATGTACTTTCTGGACTTCTGAGAATTTCAACTGAAATTAATTTAATCTGAATCCACTTGGTATGCCTAAAAAAGGGAAGGAAAAAAAAAAGACAAATGCTTAGGAGCATAATTAGTATATATGAAAATATTAGGATATATGGAAAGAAATAGTTAAGTGCTTAGCTTTGGATTCAGTTCCTGCCACCATTACATCTACAGAAATCAGTGGAACTAGACATGATTATGAATAAAAGTGGCATATAATATGAAAAAAAAATTTAATCTTACTCAGGTCTCAGCCTACTGACTCAAACAGTGAACACTGAATATGCTTTGATAGTAGTTCATCACTGCCAAATATACCATCCAAGTGCAGTTTTTTGGCAGGATTGTATGCAGCTTGTGTTTGTTAGATAGGCAGCTATTTGAGTTGATTAGCTACAAACATTTCATGAAAAAGAAATAATTGTTCATTCACTATAAATACATGTAGTTTTCTTCACCACTTGCTGACTCAGCTTCATTTGTGGTCTGAGGGATGAAGTCATATGGGTTTTTCATATTCTTGTTTTAATTTACAACATTGGGAGGGGTAAGAGCAACAATCTGTTGCAGCTTGCCTTGCTCTGCTGCGCTGCTCCTGAGGACAGAGCTTAAAAAAGAATCCCTCTGCTGTCTAGTCACCAGCAGACTCTCTTTTGGAGAGTTAGGAAAGAAGGAGACAGCAATGATGCCCTAAATACACACAGCTGGAAAATAACTTAGTGATTGGTGCCAAATCATGTGAGTAAACCTGCACCCAAAACAGGACTTAGAGACTGGGGAGTGAGCTGGCTTCTTGACTCTTCCCCCCACAAGCAACCCATGAACACTGAGCTCATCAGTGCCTTTTCCTGATTTTTTTAATTCAGCAGAACTTAATGTGAACTTGTGGAGAGCTCTTTGAATGCTGGGCATCTCCAAGAAGCAAAAATTACAACTGACATAACTTTTTACTGGAGCAGTTAAAAGATCATGGTCCTGAATTTCATACTAACATTGGGACCATAACTGTTTTACTGGCTTTTTTTTCAGCTCACTCATATTCCCAGGTAGTGTTCTGATCTGGAATATAGTTAGAACATGGTCATGGCCTGGAAGTAATGAGAAAGAAATAGAAAATTACTTGGCCCCCAGCACGTAGCTAATGAGTTTATCCATCCAAAAATGCTTCGCTTTACAGGGGGAAATTTGGTTTTATTGTTGCCCCTTTTGTTTCTTCAGGATGCATTGGAAAGGCTCCTGTTTCAACTCTGTCTGGTCTCCATGCTCCTTAAAAGTAATAAATACAGCCCTTTTTTTCTCCTCTGAATACCACCTGAGTGTGAAAAGCTTGAAACCCACATTGTTTTCTTGAGATCCTATCTGATTTTTGACACAAAAGCTTAGAGTAACACTACTTCATATGAAAGGTTATTGAAAACAAGTGGCAGAGACCTGGAGAGACAAGAACATGAACCTGGAGAAAATACCAGTTTCCTAGATTTAGAGGGATGGGCACTGTCACAGTACCAACCACAGTGAAAGAATTAATGCAATTCACATTTGAAGAAAGAACATACTCAGAAATACAATTACACATGTAATAGATTGCATGAGACATATAGGAGAAAACAAAACTTATCAAAATCTAAACCCATTTAATGCCATGTGAAAAATGTGGTTTGGTATGTAGTTTGTCCTTATTGTGTCCCAAAACCCACAGCTATTTAGAAATCTATCTTCATTTCTGTATTTTCAGAGAATTCCTTTCAGATAAATATTTAATAGAACAGACTTTACTGTAATTAACAGATTAAAATGTGCAGAATTTGTTGAAGAGGATTTCCCAGAATAGGATCAAATAATAGCAAATGTCAATGCATATCATCCATGCATAAACTTAATTCAGGGTCTGTTGAAGGAAAGGAATGCATAGAGAATAAAACAAGGTACCCTTCATATTTAACAATGCATTCACTCTCAGAAGAATGCTTGGAAGATAATAGAAGCAATTCTTAACAAAAATAAAGTTTTGCAAGTAGTAGGAACTCTGAAAATATGTATATATACATTTCATAGTAAAGTTTTGGAAGATGGTGTATAACATATAGGAAACATACAGAAGCAACTTAAATAGAAAAACATAAATCATATATGCAAGGAGATGAGTGCCAGCAAAAAAAATGCAGATTACAAAACTTAAAAGGAGGAGATTACAAGAGAGAATGAGATTTAATCTTTGTTGGTGCGCCACAGAACAATCTGACCTGAAGAAATGTGGTTAGCTTTTTAACAGACCATTTTTTATTAGTTACTTCAAACACTTCAGCTCTTCTAAAGTGAAGACATCTTTCAGAAAGTTTATCTGCCAGTTACTCCTTTCACTTTCACTGCCTAGTATAAACTGCTGCATCCCTCCTCTCTAGTGACACACAGCAACAACTGGTGAATGTTTATGCCCAGGCAGTCAAATACCATAACTGGGATTGTTGAAATGGAAAAACGGTATGCAGCTACTGCACAAGCAAGTCATTAGCACTGTGTTTTAACAAAATGAGATTGTAATTAGGAGCCTTTGATTCTAAAGCAGAATGAGTTGCACATTTCTGGCTGCTTTTCCCAAAGCATGACATCAGAGTAATCAGCCATAGACTGTCATTCTTTGCTCACCCCACGTTTTTTCTCTGTTAGTAACTCACAACTAGTCCCTGAGCAAGACAAGATTCTCAGTCATCAGTGAACAGTAAATATCTTTGCCAGGGTCAATAAGATTTCTCAGACACACATTGTACTTTTTGGTTTATTCCTCTTTTTCAACTTCCCAAGCTGCCTCTGTGTTGAAGTCAGGTCTGGATCACAGTGGAATTGTGGTTGCTGTGCATCTGTAGGAATTAAGAGTGTTCCTTTGTACTAGCTGTCCTGAATGGAATAGGACCATCAGAATAGCTTGCTTTCTCTGCACAGTGTGGGCAGACTGTCCAGAGCATCCCATCAACCCCAATTCCCACCTGTTGCAGTGATCCTATGGGTGACTAGCTGCAGACAAATAGGGGAACCCTCTTTTCTACACTGGGTTCTGGCCACTGCAGCCCTGCTGAAGGATGGGGAAATCCCACAGTCCTGGACTCCTGTACTCCTTCTCTTGGGATCTGAGCATAGTCTTGTTGGCCCATTGACTTCACCAAAAACTGTGCTTCGAATAATTATAGAATTGGGTCCAGAATCTGGAACTAGACATCTCAAAAATGGAGATTTATGACTACATTCACCAGCTATTCCCCAAAATACGTGGTATTACTAGAGGACGTCACAAATGATGTGTGAAATGAGACACCTTTGCAGATTGGCAGTGCACAAAGAGGATGAAGAAAATGACATGTAATTATTACTGTGCTATTAGCTGTGATATTCAACTTACACAAAGACAGAAAAGTCCAATAAATCCAAAAGCTTTAGATTTGCTTTAAAAAGAATAAACTGCTTGGAAATTTCTTTCTAATAAATTTCACCAGAATGTTCTTCCGGAAGAGATGAGGGTCCAAAGGAAGAAAGGGAGACATTTTAAATTAGTTGTCTCATTTTAAAGTTCACTCCCTCCTTTTTCTGTACTTGGAAAAAGGCAAACACCTTTCAGGCACATTGACCTTAAATACTGAGGTGTGAGAAGGAGGGAAGCTATGATAATACTAAAGTTTTGGGAGAATTTTGGATGTACCTCTATCTGCCAAAATAATAGATGCAGTGTTGTTGCTCTTACAGACAGAAATGAAAACAAGGTATGTCTGCCAAAAGGTGGATTAAGAATTAGTTAAGAATATTTATTTAATTTTTTTAATTTGGGTTTTGTGGCAAATTATAAAGCATAATCTGAGAGACAAACTGTTGGCAAAGCATCTTAAATACAACTGAAAAACCTGCATGCACCAGTGTCTGGCAACAGTCCTATAAGCTTCTCAGAGGTGGTTTCAATAAATTCAGAAAACCCTTACACATTTTAAGATAGATATGTCAGGCAAGTCAGAATCCCTCCAGTTCTGAAAGATGAACAGTATTATTTATATATGAAATGTTTTGAAGTGAAGTTACATGTGCAGAAAAAAATTGAAGAATGTTAATCCTGAGTGTTTTGTCTGCTATGTGGCAAACAGATTTTTTTCACCTGCCCATTGGATGCTTTTCTTCTTTGTGTTTAATCAATAAATGCATGATAAAAGTTTGCAAATGCTGCATGATAATTTTATTAAGAAAATAAAAGATCTGCTACAGAGCATCAATGTACACAGTTTCAATCAAGAGCTGGCTAACAGATCATCAAAAGATACATTAAAAAGAAAATTAATATTGAATTGTTTCTAATTGTATCCAGCAGGCATCTTTACTAGGCCCAGTGCTATTCAGTGTTCCAGCAGTGACCCAGAGGTGCAAGTACAAATTACCATGCTAAGGATCTGAGGATGGCAGAAAGATTCCTCTGTGGGTACATAATTATGAAACCCAGGAAGAGATCTCTATCAGCCAGATCCATTGCAAGAAATGAGCATCTTAGGAGACATGAAAGCATAGTTAAACATAATACAAATGGATTTCACCCCAAAAATGGGGTACAGTGGCATGGAGTGCCTTGACTCTACAAGGATTTAGGGGCCATAGTGGACCAGCAACCCAACATGAGCTCCCATCCACCATGAAGCTTCATGGACAGAGAATGTAATCCTTGAATCCTGACACAGCTGTTGGAATAATTCCCACAGATCTGTTGTCCATATTTTAATGACAATGGTGGAAAAAAAAAAATGAGACTTCAGGAAATTGCATTTTAAATTAATTTAAGAGCAGAAGAAAATTATTTGCTGTGAAAGCATAAACTCAATGTCTTTGTTATCAAAAAGGAGGGCTGATTATGACTTGATTAAAGTTTATAGATCAAGGGAGAAAATCCTCACATGCAGATTCTCTATCCTGAAGGGGAATGTGACAACCACACAACCACTTTCACCATCACCTCAAATAAATAAGTAAATAAATAAATAAACATTTCTGAAAAATCAAAAAACAAATAGTGTTTTACTAATGAAAATAAACTTGAAATATTTTACCCAAAAATGAGGAATCATACCTATTGGCATATCTTTGAATCATGAACAAGTTAAAATTTAATCAAAAATTACCTATTCCTTAAATGAAAATTTTATTTGACATGATACCAAATTAATGAAATAGAAAAGATTTAGAGGTCTTAAACATGCCCACAAACTATCTGAGGTTGGATTTCAGAAATCCAAAACAGAATAGAAGTAGTAAGAAATAAAATAGAGATAAATTAGAGTGATCTATTCAAAATTATGTTGTCTGAAGATCTGTGGCCTGACTTGAGACTTCTGTTATAATTCTGAGTGAGGATCTCTAACTCTAAACCATATGCTCTGCTGTGGTACATGTATTGCCCAACTATGGAAAATGTCTTAATGTAGGTATTTTTCATTCACATAAAATTGTCTGTAAGAATTTATATCCCAGCTGGTATGATGTTATACAGAAACAATATCATGTGTTGTTCTGCAAGTTGTGCATATGTTTAGTTTCTGAGGCCAAAAATCAGGATGTGGTTTGAAGAAAAGTGGGAGGAGTCAACTAGTAAAAGTGTTATACCATATGACAACCTCAAAAAAAAAAAAAAAAAAAAGAGCATATCAGTTGGGAAAATATATAGCAGAAGCAGAGACTGCCTTTACTGCAATAACCAGAGATCTGCTGTGCACATGTGCACATTCTCATACCACTGGAGTTTTAAAAGTGTAGCATTGCAACCTGTAGTTTGCATAGTTGGAACATCTGTAACGATACAGCAAAAATCACTTTTTTTGTGATGTAATCTAATACGTTGTGCCAGCATTAATAATTCTGAGTGTCAGTATATTAGATACACACCAAATTTTTAAGATTTTTTATTTGTTAGATATTTCTTATTGTGATTGTTATTATTATTTATTGTATGGTTTTCATGTCTAAGACAGGAGACAGGGGGGCCATGTCCCACTGTAGAGAGTAAACTTGTAGTCTTGCTGTTGATCTAGTGAGGCTTCTGAGTAATTTTCTGCTGCTGGGTAATGGTGTGCAAGTCAACTTAGTGGTTTTTAAGGGCATCAGAGTGATAGCACTCATGATTTGGAAAGTGCCCAACATGTTAATGATTTAACATGCCTTGTCCTCAGGTGAGTCATGCATCTCCTTAAGACCAAAAATGTTTTACTGACAGACCTAATATAAACAACTGGAAACATTTTTTAATCCTTAAATTAACATACTAGGTCTCCTTGTGTATTTAACTTGGGTTAGAGATTCAAAGTGCAGTGAAAGTAAACAGCTTCAATCTCAGTGGCACATATAATATATTTATTTTAAATATGAAAATATCTTTAAAAGCAGTTTATATACATCTACTCTTGATATGTAAACCTGTTGAAATAGTAGGAAAAACAGGTTTTTTTGAGGAAATCACAGGATTTGTAGCTCCCTGACTCTTTTCTCTATTCATTTTTTGAAGTGTATTGAAATTTTCAGGTTCCATATGGACATGTTTAGTCACCTGAATTTCTTGATTATGTTCAATCAGGTTTCCAGTAATTTTTTTTTAAATTCTGTTTTCTGACTGTATGATTAATGAAAGTAAATAATCACCAGATGGAATGGAATTCTGCTTCTTGAAATTATGCAAGTAATGCAGTTAAAGTACTTGAAATAACTTGAAATAACTTGAAATAACTTGAAATAACAACATACACAAATTAGTCCTTTTCTCAATTAAAACAAAAGCCCTAAAGATGCTCCTGTTTATTTAAATCACTCTGGCTTTAATTAAAGACAGATAAAAAATTGTTATCAAAGGTTAATCTCTTTTTGAGTCTTCAATTCACCTACAATTATAACACATCCATTTTTATCATACAGTAATTATGGTTTCTTCTGTTATAGTTGAGCTTGATACATCTGGTGGCATCTTGTGAGCATGTCAGTGATAAATGATAAGCATTTCATAAACCTGTGCTTCAGTTGTGAGCTGGCATTTACCACTGGCAAAATTGCAGTTCTAGGCACTATTGTTCCTTCACTGATAACCTAAAGAGAAAAATGTTGCATCCTTACTTTTGATACTATCATAAAACATCTTAATTCTGTATCTGGTTTGTTAATTGCCTTTCTAACCCTAAATGCTGAAAGTTTCAGACAGGAGTCAAATTATGGGCCTTTTTATGTCTCTAGCCTTATAAACTTGTGCCTTGTTCCAGGCCAGAACACATTTCAAGACTGTTTGGAGCAGGGAGCTGCACTCAGGGTCAGGGTATAGGACATGCCAGAGGACAAATCTGCACAGTCCCATTGCATAGCTCTGTGGTCACAGACAGCCACACTGGACAGAGGTAAAGGCAACATGGGGCAGGAGACAGGCCACCCTAGCCATTCTGCTTGCCCATTGTCAGAGTGAACACTATTAGTACTGCCAGAATAAACTGTGGAGAATAAACTGTTGTGGTTTATGTTTACATAGGTTTTCTACAGATTCCACTGATTTCCTGTTAATTTCCTTTTCTGTATCATAAAATATGTACAGCCATATAGCAACAGTTCTGCTTCTGCCACCAAAATTCTCTACAGGAGATTCACAACACAAGCCTTTTTTCTTCTTTTATTTTTTTCTTTTTTTATTTTTTTTTTTTTTTTAATCTTATTCTGTCAAGAAATAGTAATGAAATCAGCCTGCTTATATAATGGGAAAGCTATGGCATTTAAGATGTTAGCCAGACAAAATGTTGCTGAAAGTTTAGTAGCTGAAATACAAGATATGGGCTAATTTCAAGTTTTTGTGAGGATGACAAAATTCTGATGAAGATGAGATCTCCTAGAGAAGGCTTTTTTATTCAAATCAACCCTCATTTCTATCAGTCTCCAGAGACCTGCATGTTCCAGAGAGGATACCAAAAATCAGTCCATTAAACAGTTTAAAAAAATAAAGCAAGAAAAATAAGCAAACACAAAAAACCACCCCATTTAAACATTGCCTACACCACCCTGGAGAGCCATCTCCTCCAGGATGTATAGTCTAAACTTTTATTTTAAAATCATGAGATCCAACAGGTAATTTTAAATGCCTTGTGAAAAACTTTTCTCTTTCATTGTGAAACTTCTAGAGACTGCACAGCACTGCAAAAAGGGCATTATCATCTTCTATTTGCAGACAGGGCAACTAAGATTAAATGTCCAAAACACTTCTGAGGTAGCAGCAAAGAACAGGCCCTGGATTGTTCTTTCAAGCTACCCTAACTCTCTGTCAAACAATCTTTTTTTCCCCTGCCTGAAAATTTTCTTCACTATGAAAAACCCTTTTTTTCTTTGTTTCCTATTATTTTTTAAGAAAATTAGACAATTTCTCCAGGTTTTTGTTTTATGTTATCTTTATTATTTCAGAGATCCTCTGGCAGTTAGGAAAAATAATAACTTTCCAGGCTGCATTTATTCATTTCTGTTGAATAACCTTGATGTCTTAGTGCTTCCTTTGTGAATGGAAAAAAAATAAAGTCATTATTTGTGCTTCCCCTTAACATTTACATTCCCACACTTAGTACAGAAACTCTTAAATGATATATCTGGAAATTGTACTAATTGTCACTAAATTCAGTTGTTTGATTCAGGAAAACATGTCTAAAACAGGAAAGGAAAAATTAAAAACCGGACAACATTAAAAAACATAGTTTAACATTTACCTAAATTTGTAACAAAAGGATATGTAAATACTGAGGTGGAAAAGTGATAAAACAGTAAAATTCATTGCATGAATCAACAGCATTCCTTTAAAATAGTCTAGAGTCCTAATCAATTAAAAGATAATCTCCTTCAGTCTAAAACAATCTTAAGAAGGGTCAAAGATTTGTCCTGCAATGTCTGACAGTCAATTTAAGTAGTCATGCATGCAATGACAGAAACATGCCTTCTCCCACATTCCTCTGGTAGGACAAGAATCATATAATACAATGAAACAGAATTTAAACAAATTTAAAACAATAAGACTTTTCTGCCCCATACTATGTCCCATTTCTTTCAGAGCTTTCTGGAGCCTTAATGGTTCATAGTAGCGGGCAACAAAGAGTGACCTCTGAACAGCTGGTTCTGGGATTTAGACATGTAAATAATTTTTTCTCTTCGAACTTGAAGGCCACAGTTTGCTCTGCCACCACTCATGGGGCTTTGTCTGATGACACAGATGTAGAAGCTTTGAGAAAAATGGAAATGTTAGTTGCCAGGAGCAAACCCGTGAGCGCATCCTGGTAAGCGAGGTCTCTCCTCCCGTGGCAGGTCACCATGTCCCTCCTGTCCCTTGCCCAGTGGCAGGGGCTGTTCCAGTGCTGCAGTTTCGTGCTCTGCTGGATCTCGAGCTGGCATTGTGACTTGCAAGGTTTGCTCACATCATTACAGGCAAGAGAAGCCTTAAAGCACACAGCCTGTTAAATTACGGTAAATATGCTGCTGCGTGTTTTGGAAGGAGCTCCTTACCACATGGTTCATAATTAGCATGTCCATTTCAGCACTAAAAAGATACCTAGGAAAAGAAAATGTGTGTGTAAGTACAAAAAAAGTATCAGATTAGAGCACTTAGACTGAATAATTAATACCATTTTATGTTTTGCAACCATATATTTTAATCATCAAAGATGACTAAGGCTACAAATTCATGTTTATTGACAAGGATACATTTCTTAAGTCACCATTTAAAATGGATTTTTATGGCTGGTCTTAATAATCAAGAGGCAAAATTATATTGCACTACATGAACATGCTGAGGACACAAGGTAAATGACCAAAATTATTCTCTAACTCACTATGCAGAAAGGCAGTAGAACAGTTACTGAGGCAAAACAAAGAAAGAATTGTCCTATTCTTCCTGTATCTATCATTTTGAATGTGAGTAAAACCACCAATTAATCTAAAAATACAAAGTTAACAAATTTACCAGGCTTACAGCACACTACAAGTTTGCATTATGGGTTTACATAACAAATGATTATCATAGATCAGCTTCATAATGCTGATTTCAGCAAAAGTGATACCAGGAAACATGTTTTATACCAAAATATAACATTTTCTCACCTCATTTTTACCAGTGGGTACACTTCCTTCTGCTTCACATGGTTCAACTTCCCCTCACATTTCTTCATGCTCTTACATATATTATGAGACTACTAAAATAAATTTAATCCAAATAATCCTGTTTCTTTTAAGAATTTTTCCAGTAGTGTCCTTAATAGTATAAGCAGAAATATAGTCAAAAACATTCTGTTCTCCTGAGGCATATAGTAGTTACACACAAAAAATAGCTTCCTATAGCTTTCTATTCTACCACAGTTGCATTGTGAGGCTTATGTAACATTTAAAAAATAAAAAGTTGTTTCATGATTCTGCAGTGTCTTGTGTTCCTGCATTGGCATGAGTTTATACTTTGTATAAGTATAGCCTGACTATGCTTTCTAAGCATAAAATATTAATTATAAAAGTAGGATTGTAGTGACTAATACAGATTTTCCCTATGATAATGATTTAAAGGAAGCAGTTTCAGTCTATTCTAGCTTAATGTCACAGCCCAGATGGAGGTTATTGCTCCTTCAGAGCTGCCAGCAAAGCTGCTTGTGGGACCACTCCTTACACAACTCATCCAGGGTTTTGGTACCCAACTAATTTCAATAGGTAGCTCACCAAAGAGGGTAGGGATTGCTCTGGGAATGTAAATTCCAGCACCAAAAAAAATCATCAGAAGCTCAGGGCAAGATGAAAATTGTAATTATAGATACTGGAGATACACTTAGAAGAAAACATATTATCAAGAAACAAGTCAAACCTCGCTACATTTTACTATCATAGGACTGTTTCACCAATAGATGATTTTATATTTGAAAAGTGACTAGTATCACTAAGGTAATTCCCAGCTACTAGTAGGAACTTTACACACTGACTTAATACAGTGTAAAGTGACTTAAGATCCAAATATGCCTCAGGATGATTTCAACAGTGACTATTTGAAAAGAGTACCCCAAAGAAATCCACTAAAAAGTCCATTCTTTAAGCATTCCCCAAAGAATTTCTGTCAGCAAAACACAGAAAATGTTAAGCACTAATAACTAAAGTTCTGTAAAACAAAAAAGAAATTCCTATTCTGTGGTTTTCTTACCTGAGCTGGATAGACAGGAATTCATAATTGAAAGATTTATTCAGAATTGAATATGTAAAACTCATAAGAACAGTGTTAAAATACCTTACAGGCCTCAACTCTCCTTCTTTTGTTTTCATCACTCACTAGAAAAACTCTAAATTTTTCAGTTTATTCCCTAATGTACTGACCTGGAAGAAATAAGTCTACAGTGAATTTTTTTTTTCTTTTTTTTCTTTTTTTCTTTTTTTCTTTTTTTCTTTTTTTTTTTTTTTTTTTTGGGGGGGGGGAGAGAGAGTGTTTTGGTTGCATTATTGGGTTTTTTTGTTTTGTTTTGTATTTGGGGTTTTTTGTGGTTGGTTTGTTGTTTGGGTTTGGATTTTGTGCAGGGAGTTTTTGTGATTGGTTGGGGTTTTTTGTTTGGCATGTTTTTTGGTTTTTTTCTTGTTTCCCTTAAGTTGTGCTGCATATTGCTACCTCTTTGGACTAGGCATGCTTTTATTTAGTACTCTCTATACCTTATTCACATCTGTCAACAAAAAAAGCACATCGCAGTCACACACCAAGGCACAAGTCACAAAACTCACAGAAAAAGTAAAAGAAATGATATTTATATGTCATTTTGATAGTCAAGGGAGAAGAAGTGTCCCAGTCCCTCTTTCTAAAAATAATGCTTCATACAGGTGTCATCTCTGTATTTTACTGGAGTTATCAAAAGAAAAAAAGTTGTCATTTATGGAAGTTGCTTCCTGCTATTGAAATAAAATGATGTGCTTTAAATCACAGTTCAGTTCTTCCATACCTTTCTTCCAAGAAAATCACACTTACATGTAGAGAAATGGGAAAAAAACAGTTTCATTAACCCACCGTCAACCTCTCTCTTCAACAGAAAAAACACACAGAAACTCTTTTTTGGTCATCTATTCCTATCAGAAAATTGATTTAAAGTGTTTGCTATGTCTTGAAAAAAAAAAAAAAACAACCAAACCAAAAGAGTAAAAAAGAACAAAACCAGTTATTCCTGCCACCCATAGCAATGATGAGCTGATAAAAAACTTCACCATATTGTCTTGTCAGGCATACCTAATAGAGATGAAGAAGTCTCTAATTAGGGCATTAATTCCACACTGCAATGCAGTTGCAATGCAAACTCTCATTTACTGACAGGTGCAATATGTGGGTGCAAATTTCTTGGCATCAGCAATCTACTCTTTTGAATTTACATTGCTAAGCAACATCATAGCATTGATTGACTTATGTACAGTACTCCACTTTCACCTCTTAGGTACAGAAAGAAAAGATTGATTCCAATTTCAGTGCCACGGTTTTAAACAGATGCAGCACCAATGAATTAGATGCACTTACTCTTAATTTACAGTCATGGAAGAAAAATAATTTTCTTGATTACCCTACTATTTAGAAAGCTCTAACTCTTTTGGATAGAATAAAGTTACTCTGGTCTAAAACTCTCATGACAGTCAGGGGCAGAGTTACATATATTTCTCCACAAGAAGATGGCAGCTGTCCTCAAAGTGTAATGTGAGTTAACTAGGAAAAGGTGATTGACTGATGCTGAGGTTAATTGCTTGTTGGCATGCTAGAAAGCCTATGCTAACAAGTGCTGCTTATAACTAACAAGTGCCAATTATTTCCTTATATTCCAGTACACATTATATTATGCTAGGCACTATCCAAACATCCAGAAAGAGCCAGACATCCCTGCCCAGATCTGATAAGTTAATGATTTAAGAAAACTATGCAAGTTACTGATGAAAATGGGTCAGTGCATGTTGCTTATCACAACTGTACAGCTCTTCATACAATGCTAAGACATAGAAGAATTTTGTTAAGGCTATCAATGCACTGAACATATATTCATAATGAAAGTATAAATAGTTGTCTGGTCATAAACTTTATTTTCTCTGTTGCTAATCAAAAGCTTACAGTAACAGACAGTGCCATATGTCATTATTAGAAGCCTGTGAAATCTTTAAAATATCCCGTTTCCACATCTTTGTGGAAAAAAAATTGATATATATAACTGATGACCAACTCCACATACAA
Organism: Erithacus rubecula; assembly: GCF_903797595.1. Classification (NCBI taxonomy): domain Eukaryota; kingdom Metazoa; phylum Chordata; class Aves; order Passeriformes; family Muscicapidae; genus Erithacus; species Erithacus rubecula. The sequence goes on from NC_136689.1 coordinate 118,692,350, forward strand.
GCCTGACAAAATTTCTCCTTTAATCAGTAGATTGTTATGTAAAATATTGCCTGATATTTGTACAATGTATTCACCTGGCTTGAAAAAATGCTGACAGAACTAGAATTCGTAATATCATCCATTGCTAAACTGATATTAAATTCATAATTTTGTTGCTAAAGCATCAGTAAACACCAATTTTAATTACATTAATAAAATATGAATTATGAAAGTAGGACTGTAGTGACTAATACAGATTTTCCGTATGATAATAATGATCTAAAATAAGAATAAAAAGTAGCATCTCCTCAAGAAAGAGGAAGTTAAGGTACCAAAAATTATAGTGCAAAGCCAATCTGCCCCGCACCTCCTCCTAGACAAGTCATCTACCTTGTATCAGTCTGAACAAAACAGGAAAGTTGATCTGGGTTGAAAATTTACCAGTCTTTCAGACTTTCTTTGCATGAAATCGTACAGTGCTTGGTAGAGCTGCATGCTTTGTCTGTTACTGCTTGCTAATTTCAAACTAAACCTATGTAATGGCATCACAATGTAGTTGCAAACTTGTAAACCTTTGGAAATGCATTAATTGTGAACATTGGGGGTTTAAACATCTTTTTCTAACTGCTAAGGTGCAGACAGTGTCAAATGTGTTGGTAAGCAGTTGAGAAAGGTAAAAAGTGACTAAGCTGTGGTTTGATCTCTCTAGTCCTGCAGTACAGGGAACATTTCAGCACAATGCTATCTCAAGAATTCAAAATAATGCAACAAAACTCCAACCATATGGCTTTTCAGGTTTTCATTTTTCAGGTAGGCACGGGAGCTCAGCAGAGGGTTGGGTGAGGTGACCATAAAAATGAAAATATTTAAGAAAATCTAAGAACATTAAAATTGTATTTGCAAATATTGTGTTGGTATTCCTAGACCGTTGCAGAACAGATATGTACATTTCTGTGCCCATCAAGCACTTAATAAAAAATAACTCCTCTAGGCAATTTGCAAACTATAGTTTTATCCAGATATGTGTCAGTGTAAATCAGGAACCTTCAGTTCTCAGTTTTTCTAAACAAGTATGCCATAATCTTCCCTAGCCCTGTTTCCGTCAGACCCTCATAAATCTACCACATTGCACTATCTCCTCAGAATGCAGTCAAATTCACAAATATTTTAAAGGTATAGTGAAATACACATATAGCAAGTCCATCATCCTAGAAAGAGTTAGTAATTTCCTTCACCTGCAGTATATATTTCATTTTAACACATCTTTAATAGACACCAACTAATCATGTTTAAAGGCTACCTCTTTATTATTGCCCTTTATCCATAAACTGCTCTTTTCACTGACCTTAAAATATAAGGTGAAGATAGGCAATCGTTTGATATAAATGCTTACATATATGATTTTGATTTCAGTATATGTAAGGTAGAACTAGTTTGGCTGGACACAATTTTCTTAATTTACAAGTGCCGTTGTAGAATATGTATTTTTTGTTCTAAATCACCCTAATACCCTCAAAAATACTAATGATCCTAAAATTTAATGCCTTTTCTTTTTTTTCCTCTATCTTGCATTTTGTAAAAGAATAAAAACATAACAACATTTGTAATTTTAGATCTTTTAAGAACAAAGTACTATGTGAAATTTATAATATAAAAATTCTCTTTTCCTGGAATTACAGTTTTGTATTTATTGAATGCATTCACAGGCTCCCTTAGGATGTGAAATGTATGGAAATATATGTGCATTACTAAGGAAAGAACTAAATTTATTCTTTCCCCACATCATGCTCTTCTTTGCAGTAGAGGTTTTTAATTCAACACAGAGCTAGAATGAGATGGAGCCAATTTCCTGGTCTATATGTGTGACAAATGCTAAAAGTGGCACAAGATTAACAAATTAGTTGATGTATATATCTTTAAAGATTTTTGACTGTGTCTCAAATCAAAATGCATGCTTATTTGAAATGAAGATTTTCTTAGAGTTAAGTATTAGACAGCAACCTTATGAATTCTTGTAATTTCAGGATGGAATGATGCCACATCTGACAACTAAAGAATAGCAACCTGAAAAAAAAAGTCTAAGATGTTTTTTTATGGCACATCACTCTAATAATAACAACTTTTATTGCAATAAATTGTATATTTTAAAATCTGATCTCTTAATAAGAAATTTGCTTTGGAAAAATTAATTATTTCAGTACACAGGTATTTCTCTTAAGCATGAATATTGACAATTTATTGAACTATCAAAATATGAAATTTTCTTGTGTTAAGCAATATATTAGATAGAATATTTTTTAAAAAATGGGTAGAGTGAGATCTACAGTGTAGACAAGTGTGTCATTATAGGAAGATTTCTTTATGATGGTTTGAAATATAAAATATGGAACTTGACCTTTTTAGCTGACATAGTAATCACCTACGTGATGTAATCCAGATATCTAACACCAAACAATAAAAACATCTGTGACAAAAAAACATGTAAAGCTTGTGGAATGATTTAATTATTTTTTAAGAAAAGATAGCAATATTTATTAATCAGATAAGCCTGGACTGGTTAGTCTTACACAAGAACTTTTGTATTTTGCAAATGCTAGTTTTAAAGGGCTGTAACGTAGAAATGAAAGTTTTTTTAAGTTCTCATGCATATATTTTGGAGTTACTTCATTCATTCCTCCTTCAGGACCTTGTCATAATCCACCTGTTTTGCTTTTGCCTAAATTACATCAAAACAACAGCTTTCTTTAGCAGAAAAAAAAAAAAATAACAGACGTTTCTACTGACTGTATCCAAACATGATAATACACTTAAAATTGAAGAAGAGCCATATTCAGGTTGCATGTCTCAGTCACCCAATCTCCCTTTCACGTATCTGTTCATGTTGACAGACTATGTCATAATACATCAACAGAGAGATCAGCATAGAAGAACAAAAATTCATCGCCTGACAGCAAGAGGAAAACTGATTTCTACTATTAAATTAGCAAAAAATATACCAATATTTCACTACCGATAAAGACACTGTGGCTAAAAACATTCACCATATTATAAATTTGAATGAGCATTGGGAATTTTTTGTTTCAATAATCCTTAAACACAAAAAAAAAAAGGGAGGGGGAAGAGGATAGACTCGAGGATATCAACATCTTTACAAGCAAAGAATTGATTTCTGGTAAAAATGTGCCATTACATTTTGGTTTTGTTACTCTTTTAAATATTAGTTCTAAATATACATTTAATTAGAGATCACTGAGCACTGTTTTTGCAGGATTCTGTTCTGACTGAGGCTCGTCCTTATGAGGTCAAGGAGACATGTAGAAAATGCTCCGTGTCAATAGAGTGCATAGCTTCTTAAATCTGAGAATTTCAACTTATGTAAAAAGTATTCCAGCTCTCTCATTTCTAGATATAATTTTAATATACTATATTGAGCAGTGGTGTATAGCTAGGAATTTAACAATACCTGGAATAAATAATGTCTTTTTGCAGCCTGGGGCAACATCTGCCACTTATGCATTAATTCTGCCCCTGTTTGAACACTCTACAACATATGCACTTCTCTTTTGTCTGTTATCCTAGAGTTGTGTTATTCCCAAATATTGACATCATCTACTTTTATCAGCACTAACTGCTCTGAAGCTTCCTAGTCTCATGCTCAGCTCTATTTCTTTCTATTGATTATCTTCCTCACTCCAGCAGGTAGCTAGCCAGCGAGGCTGTCCTGAGAAATAGCTTCCAATGACTTTATACGCACAATTTACACGGAATTGTTTAAAGAAGATATTAGCCTCAATACAAATCAGTGAACCTCATTTAGTCAATACTGCACAATTCAGCTGTTGGCACCCTGTCACATGTTAGTCTTTAAAGTCAACTACCATACCCAATCTGCACATTAGCCATAGTATTTAGTTTCATATTAAAATGAGGCTAGTTTTTCACTTTTCTTTTTGAAATCTATTCAATATATTTTCTACATCACCTCATTGAACCATATGATAGCAATATAATTTTAAGTATAAAAACCTGAGATTAAATGCTTGATTTTTGACAGTGTTCTTAAATATAATAAATTCAAAGGGAAATACTGTTAAGTTAAAATGGAGTGTTTTTCATTAAGTCCAATCAAATGGTAGACAACAAAGGATCTTTTATTTGAGAATATGAAGTGAAAATGAAAACCAGAAAACCTTTACTAAGAAAAGGTCTAGCTAAATTATGTTGGAAGGAGGTCTCCAGATTGAACCTGGGTGTTTCTTTTGCTAAGAATGAATTAAACTAAGATGCACTATGAGAGAACAGCTTTGAAAAAAGGAAAACCTGTGCTTTACAAAAATGAAAACAGAGCCTAAATACAGCTACAAAGAAAGATTAAATATTAAAAAAAAAAAAATGCTACTGTAGCACCTAAACTATTCAAGGAAATTTGGGGGATTTTTTTTTTACCCCTTTTGCATTCCACAGCAGGGTCCCAAAATCCTAGCTGACATTTTTACAAAAATAATCTTTTCCTTTTAGCCTAACAGGCTACGATCTAAACTATGATTTAGACTATAGATAAAAGATAGATGAAAAATAAAGTATTTGTGCTTATCCCCAAATCTGTTACTTGAAAAATAAGACAGCTCTTCTCTTGTTTTCAATCTGTATTAAACACAATTGTTTTACTGTATTCAGCATATCCATGATGTTTATATCCAAGTTTCTATGTGCATCCTTCAGCAGTACGAAATAGACAGGTGTTTTTTTCAAATTGTTGGAAGAAAAATACTTGGTTTTGGCATATTTGGCAAAGAAATATTTACATCTTTCCTATAAAGTGTTGCTCTTATAAAGCATAAATTCAAACACAACCTGCAAAGATTTGTGGCTGTTATATTTTGCAGCAGGCAGAAAATAAAAAGAGGTCTGGGACTGTAAAGATAAAGGAAAAAAAAAAAAAGAAGAAAAAGACAAAACAGAAATCCTCACTTTATAATATGTGGTCAGTATTATGGCAAAAGCAGAGGAAAAATGCAGAATCCTTTTTAAGTCCTGATGAGCAATCATCCGAACTTACTGATACACAGAGGTACCGATACCTTTTGAGAGAAGGTAAAAATTATCTTCCTAGCAAACAACTGGAAATATTGATACCAGACAATATCTTTATTCTAAATAGTGGCAATTTGAATATATAAACAGAAATGTTTTGCATGACCTCTGCTCCCTGCTCTTTTCCCTTGAAAGCTGAGGTTCTGAGCCCCAGGTAGGAGACAGATGCTGAAAGATGACCAGCCTGGCCTTCCTGATACATCTTTGTATCATCACTCTCTCTCACACAAACATATTTATTGCAACCTGATGCTCATAGGAAAGTTTTTTCCTCCTTCCAAGTTTCTACAAGGAACATTTCAGAAACCAAAGGGAAAAGAAATTAAAAAGCAGTGAGGACAGAAATAGCTGCATATTCAAGCAGCAAAAAGGCAGGTGTGGTATGAGAATTCCTAGTGTTCTTGTCTGCAGTGCTCTGCTTTGCTGTTGGGGTACTTTTCATGGGTCTCTATATGCTTATGATAAGTGTACTCAGAAAGAGAAACCTTCAGGTACTGTTTGGCCTGTTTACTGGGGTAGGTCTGCTTTTTTAAGATAAAAGTTAGGCTGTATTTCAGCCGCTGTCTTCTGTGCATGTGCCTACACATTAAGTATTTTTTCTTACCAATTACATTAGTGATCACTAAAGTAGATGCAAATTCCTTTACTTATTTATTATATAAATTACATCTTGTTAAATATTACAAAATATTTATATGCATTCAGTACTTATACATGTTGTAATTGTTCTACTGCCACATTTCCTCAATATTAAGTTAATACTTATTTCAGTCATGTCTTACAAGGATTGAATGATTGATAGAATTGTAGTTGGAAAAATAGTTAATTCAAAGGTCATTTCTAAAAATTCTACGCTTATAAAGCAAACTCTGTGCTATATACTATGTATGTATGTAAGAAGTATTCTGGACAAGCAAGTGCACTGAATGGAAATAAGCATGCAGTGAACAATACATACTGGAGAAGAAACAGCATTTGGAGTAAAACACATGTGCATTCCAAAAGTTTACAAAGTCAGTTTGATATAGGGTTTCCTTAAGGTAAAAAAAATATTTTAATAATCATTACCTCTGTCTCATTCATTGTGACAGGAAAAAATCCACAAAATTTCTTACCATTCCTCATCCTTTTATGCTCATTTTTTGAGATGCGTGGATTTACTATGTGCTTAAGTTAAGCTATAATGATCATCTTTTGCATACTGTTTAAAATGGTAACTGAGTAAAAAACAAACCTAGGAAGTAGATTAGTATTTATTCAATAATTAGGAGAAAGAAGAACTTCTGTACCTGAAATTAGAAAGCATTTTTAGCCCATTATTTTCTTTTTATTGCATATAGTTATACTTCCAGACCTCAGTATTTCTTCAAAATATGTTCTTACTACACAGAAAAGTGCACTAGAATAATTTACAGCCAACTTTTTTAGCCATTTATGGCTAGAATGTACTATTTAAAATATCTAATGGGGAAAAAATACTGTCTTCCCGCAAAAGCATAATTATTAAAATATTGTTCTATTATTTATCCGTAGGTATTGCTAGTTTCTTTGCTTTGTTAGGTTTTGATTAATGCTCAGAAATTTAAATTCAGACATACTTAGGCTCTGATTTTTAGACAGATGTCAGTCAGCATTAGTGTATCAATTTTTCATCAGAAAATAGAGATGCATGTTAAAACCACGTCAAAAAACATGGAGTATCTACACAGGACCATATTATCAATGCTAATTGTATCCTTAAGATAAGCATTAACTGGGCAAAGAGGGGCATCAAACTGCTTACAGAGCATATGAATGTTAGCTGGACATAAAGCTGCCTGTTTTGCTTCCTTCCTTCCTTCTTCAATCTCACAGTTACTTATTTAGTACAGAGAAATACTACAAAATTGTTAAACAATACTGTAAGTAAAGATATTCTCCTGACATGATTAACTTGGTATTCACATTCCAGCATAACTATCCAGGCAGCAGTGACTGTGTGCCAGTGTTAAAAACATGCATGTAGCGTGTTCTTTGTGTGTCTGCATGCTTTCATTTCATCACCTCTGAGTGTGTGACTCTGTGCATGTGTGTTCATAGCCTAGTGCTAAGAGCCAGAGTGAGGTCTGGGGGTGGAAATGAAGAGCATTTCCTTTTGGAAGAGCCCTACTTGACCCAAGTCCTGCCCTCCAGTTTGAGAGAGAAGGATGGGAAGGGGCACTGCAAGAAGGGTCCAACACTGCAGCCCACTGAAGTCACTTGTAATCACCAAATGTATTTTAAAGGAAAGTTTTAGCTATACAGAGCTGAGAGTCCTATGAGCTGTGTTAAAAGAATCACAGCTACACAAATCAGGCTTACTATTAAGACTGTCTTTTGGGGGTTAAAGTTAAGTGGCAAACCAGATGCACCATTTCACTGCAATTCTAAAGATAATTCTAAAATGATGCTCAGCTGGTGGAATGTATTATTTTGTGTTCACAAGATGAAGTGGAATTTAAATTTTAAAAACCGGTAAAGATTTTGAAGAGTTTTGAGGGAGTCCTATTTAGCTTCCACCTAATTTAAAAATTAGTCTTGGCTGTCTTCTCACTCCATCAGTCCTTGAATCAAAACTCCAAATCAGAATCTATTATTTTCTTACTCATGTTAAGCAGCATTAAGTAGAGGAAAAGGATTTTATTTACATTAAGGAACCAATCTTAGAGTTTTTACACAGCACTCTTTAGAGCAATAACAATTTGTATTTCTAAAAAAAACCAAAAACGAATCAGACAAAAAACCTCCAAACAAACCAGCTTTCATTTTTCAGCATTACTTAGTACCTTTACTGGCATTGGATTTCACTGTATTCCAGAAACACACAAGAACAGAGCACAACTTGCAGTATCACTGTCCTTCTGCTCCTTTCTCTCCCTCTCACCTGCACCATTTTGATTTTAAATTTGCTGGAGCCCATTCAATTTATAAATAACCTTAAACCGTTGAACTGTTTGCTAGTTTATTTGAACAGGTGACAATGTTATTGAAAAAAATCTAGTTAACAAGGTAATTAGCTTTTGCAATATTCCTCAGAAGGCTGGAAACCAACAGTTCATCACAGCACTGTACGAATAGCAGTATGCAATGTTACACCTCTGCTTACAGGGATTTCTATCAAAACTCACTGGCCACATTGCCAACAAAGGTATTGTTTCCAAAAAGTATCCCAAGGCCACCAAAGCTGATTTATTCACTTGAAGTGGAAGGATGAAAATATTTTCCAATAGTAACCTACTGTAAAAGCGTAGGCTACTGCTGGTGTTGAAAAGATGGGGCTAGAACCGCAAAAATCCTTTTTCTTGCTTCCACAAAAGGCTTTAGGCCTAATTATTTTTAAGTATAATCCAGCCAACATCTTCTCATGCTTAGCTGCACTGAGTGACACTATTTGTGATGCCCAGTCTGCTGAAACTGAGCAGGTTGCTGTCAGTTTAAAAATGACTATAATAAAAGTGACCATGAAGATGGATCTTGTGATTTTGCGTTTCTAATCAGTCATCTGTGAAGAACACTTTTGCTTTGATTCAGCAGACTGGTGACAGCCATGATTGATAGTGCATGAGGATGAAAAAAGGTTATTAACTGTCTTCCTATTAAACTCAATGTATTACCCCTCTAGGTGCATCTCATACTTTAACTTAAAGTACTTACTCAGGTAAGGTCAAAAATGAACTCTATAAACACAGTATCCATCCTGTTGCAGATGAACCAGAGGCTCTAAAGCTAAATTTTGAATGTTCAGCATTAAAGCATATCTGAATCCTGACACCTTAATTACTGTGCCAAAACCAAACACTGAGCAGACCTTTGTACTCTTCTAAATATATAACTATAGACAAGTATTTTTGTATGAAACAGGGACAGATCAGTTGCTTCTGTGTGTTGGTGCATACAAAGACACAGATTCAAATATGTTTTACTTATTATAATAATCTCAAAATAAAAGTTTGAATAATGTTATCTTAACAAAAGATATGTAGAAGAGAGATATGAAGTGTCTGGGGGGACTCAAATATAAATCTTACACAAAAACCAGCATTTTACCTACTTGTAGTTAACTCCATTGTTAACTTGATCAAGTGTGATTTAATAATTTATGAAGGCTTCCCATTAAAAGAAAATACAAATGTTTTTGCATAAATATAGAAGCATCTATTTGTTGCTTTACAAAATGTTTTAGGTTAGGTTTTTATTCCCCTTTTTACTGGTGACAATACTCACAATTATTTACTGAAAAAAACCAAAGTAAAATGGCACATATATTCATTTTAAAAATAATTTTTAGTGGAAATACTGATTCTTAGGGTAATTCTAATTTCTAAGGATGTCTCTGTGAAGAGAAAATTTTAAAGGAGCTTAAGAAGAAAAAGAGTGGAATTCTTTTTCTGTGTTCATTTTTATTCCTCCTGAAACTAGAAATGAATTGAAAGGGGAAAGTTGTCTACATTGTGTATGCAAGGTTAGCATCTTTTTAGAGTCAAAAGTTTATTTTAGGAATTAGGCATTTTACAAACACTTCTTCATAATCAGTAGAATTTGAAATTCTTAAATTTACTTTATCTTTATGAATAAATTTCAGATGCTCTTTGGATTTGTTTATGCATATCTTACATTACAAAAATTTTCTCATAAAAATAAGTAGACAAATAGATCAAAAATCCTATGATTCTAACTACAGTGCACACACTTTTATCTGAAGGAATGTACAGACACACGTGTTTAAAATAAGCTCTTTCCACAGGGTATATAAAATCTCCCTGCAAATACATCTATTCTGTATTTGTTTTCCAGAGTGTTAAAACATACCTTTAAATTCAGTTTTATAATAGTCCTTCATTTCCTCTTTTACATTACATCAAGAATAGTTTTTCACTCATTAACATCATTTCAGAGGGAAGCAAGAATATAATACCAAGCTAGATCCTTTTGAGGAAAGAAGGAAAAAGTATCTCTGTCTTGACTATTCTATAATGTACTGTCATGCACACAGTCTGCAGCCTAAGTAAATATTTTAATCTTTTCAAGGTGGTATTGAATTTCAGTTGTCCCTGTTATTTTTAAACAATTTTTTTAAAAAACATTCACAGTTGGTTAAAATCCAGAAAAAAAATACAGTCTACCTAATATAATGCTATCTTGTGAAAAAAAAATTAAACAATGCTCTGTAACATCTTTATTTCTGGAAAGTGTGTTCCTTTCAGGTGTGGACTTGGGAATAGGCACCAATTTTGCCTTCAGTAACATTTCTGCTTCATAATAAATTGCAATCCTGTTGTAGCCCCGTGTGGATTTACAACTGGCAGGCTTTCTCTCTGACAATTTGGGGTCACTGTGGATATAGGTGAGCAATAATTTCAGAGGTGATGGAGATATTGACAGAATTTAGGAGTCCAGGTTCCCAGGCAAATATTTGTAAAATGTACACTCCTACATTGGGTTTTAATTAATAAGACTTCTGGATTATATTGTTTGCCCTGTTTGTGCATTGTATTTTCTCTGAAACTATAAAAAAAATATTAATTTCCATTTGTGCCTCTGTCAGTACCATGAAACATTTAATGTAAAAAGCTGTCATTTCTCCCTCAAGCACATTTAAGTAAAGAAGAAAGTTACAGTTATTAGAGGCTTAGCTAAAAAACATATAGCATGCTTTTAGAAAATCTGAATTATATGACAACATTTGTTTTGGGTAGCCTTAGCCTGGAATAGGTAAAAACATTCAATCAGACATCACACCAAACAGAGGCCCTGATGGTAGTGAGGGTTTCTAACCAGGTGACAGATCTACATTTACTCACTCGAGAAGGGTCTGGCAGGATCCAGCCCCCTCTGTTCACCTCATGTGTGTAACCTAAAGACAAGAAGTAAGTCTAAACATAACTCCAGCTGTGTGTAAAACAGCGAAAACGTTTCAGTCAGTATGGAAGAAATTAATGAATTAGATTTATTCCTCCGGCTTCTTTAAAAGAATTGTCACAAGAGCTAAACAGAAGATCCCAATTAATGAAAAAAAAGGAAAGTTTAGGGCCACTTAACCTGGAACAATCGTTTCCTCTGGTAAAGGTTTATGTAAAACCCAGAGCAGGCCTGAAATGTCAACTCTAGTGGTACCCTTTGAAATCCTGCTTTATTCCAGCACTCACTGCACACACGAAGGCAAATCCTTAAACTGCAGGCTAAGTGCATGTGGCCCAACCAGGACCATACAAAGGCGACACACGTAGCATGTGTCACAGCCAGCAGCACATGAGTGACTTCGCCAGGGGGGATCCCTCATCTAGATCCCACTCCAGACAATCAGGACACAGCAAGGGAAAAGGGAAAAAAGAAAAAAGAAAGAAATAAATAAAAAAGAAGAAGAAGGAGGGAAAAAAGAAAAAAACAAGGCGGGGGGAGGCGGGCGGGGGAGGAAAAAAGAAAATAGCAAGAAGAGCAAGACTCCAAGCCCACCTCCCGCCCCAGACAAACAAGGGCAGGTAGAGCGGCTGGGAACGCCGGGCACCTCCCGCGGAGGGGATGCTGCCGCGGCCGGCGGGCCTCGGCCCGGGGCACCCGGCGCTCTGCAGCGCGGAGCGGGGCGCGGAGCGGGGCGGACAGGAGCGGACAGGAGCGGAGCGGAGCGGAGCGGGGCCCTCGCACCTGCCGGGCCGGGAGCGGCCGCGTCCCGCCCCGCCCGCCCCCGCCCCAGGCGGCGCTGCCGCCGCGGCCCCGGCCGAGCGCTGCCCCGGGCGCTCCCTGCGCGGCTCGGCGGCGCTGCCCGGCGGCCGAGAGAAGCGCGGAGCGGCCGCTCCGCATCCCCGGGCCGCGCCGGGGGCTCCGCGCACCGGCACGGCGCGGGGGGGCGATGAATTCCAGCAGAGAGCTCCAGAGGAGGCATTTCTCAGAGATCTGCCATATTTAACATTGACCACACTAAAGATGTTATTAGCGACGGAGGGGTGGGGAGGGCAACGGGGGATGCGATAAGGGAAAATAGATAATGACACATAATCCAAACCAGAAGTTTGAAACCAAATTAGTTTGCTGAAAAGACCTCAACTTTTTTTTCCTCTCTCTCTCTCTCTCTCTTTTTTTTTTTTTTTTTTTTTTTTTTTTTTTTTTTTAATAGGCTGGGACTGAAAGACGGGGAGATAAACTTGTTAAGGAAAGAAATATTCCTCTAAGCAACCGGGTAAACAAAATAGCTGAAGTGAAACAGTGAAGGGGATGGGGGTAGGGAAATGCAAAGGACATACTACTATTTAGAAACCCCAAAGGAAATTGTAAAGTAGGAAATGAAAAGGAGGAGGAGAAACATTTCTGTTGTAAATTAGAGGGAATGAAGAATAGTGGGAGAAAAGGGGGAAATAGCTGCAGAAGGTCTGAAGTAAAGCATCACTGAAGATTAGCCAATGTCTAAAATATTTCAATTGCGGAAAGAGCTTGATGTGCTCATCCCTTCAGCATGGGTGTGTGAAAGGGAAATGAGTAGAGATAATTACTAATATTGCACATGTCCGGAGGAACCAATCCAAAATAAGAGATAAATTTGGCTGGTGAAGACAGATAGGAAAAAGGCTGGAAGAAAACTTAGCAATACTGATACCCGAGAGGAGAGGAAGAGAATTAAAGAAGGCGAAAGGTTTCAAAAGTACAGGGAAACTTAGAGAACCAGCTGGACCGGGAGGAAACAGCTACGGCAGATGGGGCGAGAGAATGAAAGGGAGAGAGAAAGAGAATGGGAGAGATTTAGGGGATCAAATATACCTGGGAGAGGGAACAGTTGGAGCGGATGGGAAGAAGGAAAGCAGGAGCGGAAAACTAGGAGAGAGGGAAGGAGGGACAGAGGGAGGGATGTGGGGAGAGAGGGAAGGAGACGGAGGGAGGAGACAAGGGCTGAAGTCTCCCAGCCTGGGGAAGGTGCAGCAGTGAGTGAGAGAGAGCTCACTCGGAGGGTTAGGTTAGATTTCCAGAGCTCTTAGAGCTCATCGACCAGACCGCTGGAGTCACTATTCAGCCCGAGTCCCAAACACACGCCTCACTAACTACTTTACAGCCACTTTCATTGATTTTCTTTATCAAATAAACATAATACCCGTTACAGCAACACTTCCTCTTCGCGCAGCCAGAATGCCACAAGCTGATTGCTGCATTTCTCCAGCTTGCAGTTCCCCACCCTCCACCCCTAAATAAATTGTGTTCTTTCACTTAAGTGGTCAAATACATTATTGCTTGCACAATTTTTCTGTAATCTGGAAGGTACACTGCCAGCTACGCAAATTGTTTAAATTATAAGGTAAAAGGTCCCCCTTCCCATCGCCCTGGTGTAGAGACAAAATTTTCCCCTCATAAATTCAGGGGTAACTTGTAAATTTACATACTTATTTACCGCTATTAAGAGGTAAATTAATTTAAAGGGTGCTGTCAAAGAGAACAGTTCTGCCTTAAAAACTGCAGGAAAAAATTAACGCAGTTTTACCACATGCATCTAAACTGTCACTTAATCTAAGCATTTCAGCCTCAAATTTCAATTTTATTTAAAAAATCCCCTAAAAGTATCCCCCTTCAAAAGCTGTTTTTGAACCAGGCTCTTCCATATATGTCAAAGGGCTGTTGAATTATTCATTATTATAATTACTATCATCATTGTCATTATCCCTTTCCATGTGGAAATAATTTTATTATCGTAATTTGATATCTGAAGAATTTCCTGTTAGTCGTTTGATAATAATTTTTTTTCTACTGAAAAGAAAAGTTTTGTTTATAAATGAGAGAAAAATATTTTAAATGCTTTTATGTTTACTATAGATTTCCGTTTATCTAATCGATTGGAATGCCAATAAATCGATTAAAGGTTTAGTGTTTTACAAACAACCATTTTGTGCTTTTTGATTTTACGTTCTGAATGATTTTAATAAAGCTAATGCCTTCTCCGAGCGTTTGTTCACCCCAAACCTAATATTCCATCATTTCTACTATTTACAATTGCAATTTAAAGTGTTTCTAATGAGAAAAATAAACACAAATAAAAGAAGGAAATAATCTGATGAAATTACTTGGTGTCTGTGATCAACATATTTAGGCAAAGCCCTTAAAAATCTTGGTGAATTATATGCGATCATACAGTGATTGCGGAATATTAAATTAAACTTAGATAAATCCGCATTGAAGGAGGCAGCACCCAATCCTGAATTTATTTCCCATTTTCTATAACAGCATCACTGCGCTCCTCTCTTTGCAATGACAATGTGCCAAATCTAGGCATTTTGAAAACATTTTCCATATGCTTTAACTGGAGACTGATAGACAAAGAAGAAAAGGAGATGGTCTTTTTTCTCTTGAGGTATATTTCCTTTAACTTTTCCTCCAACCTTTTCTGATCTTCATCATTTTTTAAACAAAAGTTTGAAAATCATTAGGATCTTTTTTTTTTTCCTTTTACTTTTTTTTTTTCCTTATCGGGTAATCAATTCCTGAATTGTGGGGTTTCAGTTATGCTTTAATGCAGGACTATAGAACCGTCATTTCTATACCTTGGCGGACAACATTTTGGGGAGAAATCATTGATTCATTTAGCTTTTGCTTGCTGCTTTTTGTAATTAAAGATGGTTTTAATTATACTCTTTTTTTTTTTTTTTTTTTTTTTTTTTTTTTTTTGTAAGTCAGATCAGATGTGCTGCTTGCTTGCTGGAAGGTTTGTTGTTTTTTTGTTGTTTTTTTTTTTTTTTCTTTTAACGGTGCTTTTAATTTATGTGTAGTTTTTACGGATAACACAGAGGTGGTGGCTTTTATTTAGCTGTAAAATCCACACGTTTTCTTTGAAAACTTGGCTCCTTGGGCGAAAATAACTTTTTCTGGTTGCTTTATAATCGCTGTTTGTCGCAGAGGTAGTTTAGCATATTGTCTACACAACAAAGATTCCTGTTTTATTGGCAGTGTGGATTGCTGGATTTAGGTATAAATATTTCATAACTTTCCTCTTTCTGCAGTAAGATCGGTAGTTTTATTGGCTTTTTCTCCTTTTTGTCTGTCTTTCTACCAGAACCGTTTTATTTCTGAAGTCCCTTTTTGTCCTTTTCCAGGATAGAATGTAAAATTTTTCCCTTGGATATATCACTGCTGGAAATATGCTCTTGGGCTTTCTGGAGGGGATGGGGGGGAGCGGTGGTAAGCGGTCGTTTTCCTTTATTTGCATAAGAGCTGGTGAAGTGCCTGTGAAGTTGGTGAATTGCTATTGTTTGGGGCTAGTCCTGACTGTTTTTGTTTATAAACACTGGGGTGGTTGCCGGGAGGGGAGGGAGGTCAGAGCACTGTCAAAGCGCTGACCTCTGAAAGCCCAGAGGGCGCCTGGCTCCTTCACCCTCTCCTTTCTCTCTCTCCCTCTCCCTTTTTCTTTCCCTTCCCATCCAAGGCCAGGAGCTCAGGTTCAGGGCATTTAATCCCCGCGATCTGCCCAAGAAAGGAGCTGAAAAAGGGCTGTTAAGGCTCCGGAGGAAACGCCGGCAGCAGACTTAGACCTGGAAGGCTTTTATTTATAGTAATGTCCGGGTGCGCGTTTTTTGTACCGCTCCAGCCAAAATAACAAGAAGAAGAAAAAGCCAATCGGGATCGGCACTATTTAGCTCATAATCTCAGCGAGATGTCTATACTACTCGGCTGTGATTTTTCTCTAAGGTCACTGCTCGTTAGACGCACTTTCAGTAGGTGAATGCCAAATCTGGGGCAGTGAAGGCAGAATTGAAATGCAGTATGTTATTGTTGTTTTATTTCTTTTTCGAACAAAACTTTCCAGGAATCAGAGCGGGGATTTTTGTTTTCTTTCCCTCCTCCCTCTTCTCCTCGCGCCCCCCCACCCCCAAACCCCCCCTCCCGTTTTAAGTGTGTAGTGGAATGTTTTGCGAGGGGTGGGGGGGTGGCGGGGAAGAGCGCTGTAAATTAACAAAAGATTTGTGTACATGATACCTGCAAAGAAAGAAAATATTAATAATAGCCAAACGCTATTCAGAGTCAATTTCATCTCGGAAAAAAAAAAAAAAAAAAAAAAAAAAAAAAAAAAAAAAAAAAAAAAAGAAAGAAAGAAAGAAAAAAGTACAAGAGATTGCTATCAGGTTTAAGTATGTTTTGAAAAGAAGTTGCTGAGTTAAACAAAAATGTTAGTTAACACACTGCCTTTGTCAAATAGCCCCCGGGAGGAGAAGAGACAACAAAAAGGAGAGAAGGTGGGGGCTGGGGATCTGAAAGTGTCTGTAGCTCAGATAAAGGGTCTGTAACACTGAAATCTTGTAATACCTCGTTTCAAACTGAGCTCATCTATAGACTTAGGGAACGCAGTAAAAAGACATGGATCCCCTTTCCCTTGGGTTGGGGTCTGGGGAGAGGAGAAGGTGGGGGAAGGGAACACTTATTAGGGAATTATGTCGGTTTATTAAAGAGGGGAGCGGCTATGTCTGTAATTATGCAGATCCTTGTGCCCCTGTGTGTCCGCAGCGCAGATTTAGGGAGTGAAATGAGCTTGACGGGGAGACGTGGTGTAACAGAGCCCGGTTTGGGCTACGCTTTCTTTGTCTATTAAAGAATGGTCAGTGTCGGGCTCTGGCCCCCACCAGCTCCGTCTCGCCCAAGCCAATAAGTTTTCCTTAGGGCCAAGGCTGGAGACGGTAAAGGACAGAAAAGGCTGAGGGGTTTTTTGAGGTTTTTTTTCCCCCTTCCCTTTCTTTGAAATGTAACGTCACTATCAAGAGCTTTTTGTGGTTTCAACAGGAGGCTCGGAAAAAAAATCCCAAAATATGTAACGGTGCCTGCAGGAGAAGTTCGGAGGAGGTGGGCGGGGGGTCCATGGAGACCAGAGGAGAGGAGCTGAGAGGTTAGGCGAGACTCTTCGGGGGCGATCAGCTGAGCCGGAGAGGGAGGAGAGAGGGGAGTGGGAGCCGGGCCGGGCCGGGCCGGGCCGGGCCGCCGGAGCCGCCGCCGCCCCCGGAGCCGCGCACCGCGGCCGCGGGTCCGCCGCGCCCGCCGCCCCCAGCCCGCGCTGCGCTCCGCTCTTATCGCATCCCACAAACCTGCTGCTGCTGCTGCTGCTGCTGCTGCCTCCCGGAATTAACCTTCTTCGATTTTTCCTATCTACGTGGCGATCCCCGGGTTCCTTCTAAACTGTTAACATCCCGTAGTGCCTTTTCTTTTTTCCTATACCCCCCCCCCCCTCCTTGATAGGTGCTATTTTTAGGGAGAGAGAAAGTAGGAGAGACAGAGAAACAGAGAGGTTTAAAATGTTAAGATGGACAGTAAACAGTGGCAGAAGAAACACTGAAAAATGTGGACTCTCCTATCGCAATTCCTGCCTTATTCCCCCCTCCTTTGTTCCTTAGCTGTAACTCAAGAACACCATAAACCTATATCCCCCTCCAAGACGAGAGAAAGGGGGGAAAAATCTACAGCCAAAAAAGAATGACTTGACTGTTCTGACGTTTGGTGTTTTGACATTAATGACATTAATGATATTGATGTTTCACCAGGAAAAAAGCACTAGGAATAAAAGAGGTGGGGGGAAGTGCGGGGGGGGGACGACTTTAAAACTAAATTATCTTCGTTTCCTTATTCTTCCGTGACATTAAGTATACGTGTTTCTTCACTTGAATTTGAAATAGATGTATTGTTCTCAGGTGTTTCTTCATCACATTGTATTTAATTGTCTTCAGTCTTAGGAAATGTGTTGCCATCCTTCAGGCATGCACTTGAATGGACAATGTATCCTTCTATCTCAGAGTCCCGTTTCGTCTACCATTTAAACCTAAAAGCCCTCTTTCCATCATACTCCCTCAATCTGATAACTGTAAACTGGTTTCAGAGATTTCATTTTCAGTCTTTGTTTGCATTTTTTCCACCGTGTAAACAACAATGCAGAATATCGCTAGTTTCCTTATAACGTTCATTGACAGGGCGCAGTGCCTGTGGAAATCTGCATATATATGTTCACACCTTTTTTCATTGATGAGCTGGTGCAGTGCATAGGTGAGGCTTGAAAAAGCAACAAAGTTGCTCCCACTGACCCTCCAATGCCCCTGACTTTTCCCTTAAGTTCGAATCTTGAAGATTTTCCTGAAGTTTTAAATAAGGTTTCTCTGGATTGGGGTAGGGGTCCTCCCCTCCTTATTTGCAGATTCCGATTTTATGAATAGCTGTACTTTCAGGCTGGCGGTTTGTTATGGAGGTTTATTTTTTTATTGTTGTTGTTTAGTTTGGTTTGGTTTTTAAAAATCCTATTTTTTTTCCCCCCCTTTTCAAAGACTTTTTTTTTTTCTTCCTTCAAAACTGTCAGGACCTTCACTCTGACCTTAAACATCTGCTTTTAGACACTCGGTTCCCTGACACTGGCCTGTGCTTCCTTAAGGGCAGCCTTAATTCATCATCAGGTGGGGATTTTCCTATTAGTGTTAGTTCCAGTGCTTGCAAAATGTTCTCCTGGAGCAGAAGGTTTAGGGCCCAGAGAGGTGTATATTTCTGCCATCCTGGTTTTTGCTGGTTTGTTGTTGTTGTGTGTGCTTTTAATGGAAGGTTGTGATAAAACCTTCCTGCTGGTTTTTAGCGTTTAAGGCCTAAGACAAGGTTCCTATGCGTATCGCAGGAATCACGAACTTCAAAGGCATGTCAGCTCTAAGGTTACGGTTCACCTGCGCGGGGTCCTTGGCACCGTAAATATCTCCTGCATGTAACTGTGACTTAGTGACCATTTCTGGTACACCCATTTCTGGAATAGCATTATCAAAAATCTGCACGTGTTCCTGCGGTGTGTTCGGATGCTCTTTGAATAGTCATGTTTTTATCTTCAGTAGGGGGTATTTTAAAGTATGTCTATTCCTAGTTTTAGTTAATTATCTTTTAATGAAAGTGTCAGTCATATTCACATCTGCAGTATTAGGTTAAGATAATTAGATTTTCAAATGAGAAGCAATCTTCTTAAATCCCACACAGGAAAATATTTGTAGAAGATTCCGATTTATAATGACATCTGTACATTTTACCCTACTTTTCATCATAATAGTGTGCCCCCCTCCCCCCAAGAATGAAATATGTCTGGTAAAATATAGCAGATAAAATATTAATAAAATATCAATACTTGCAGGGAAACTGGAAGATGATGCATGTATATGCATGAAACCTGTATTGTATGCAAAGAGACCCTTTCCCTGGGCTGATATTTACTTCATTTTGATAAGACTGTTTACAGTTGATATTGTATATTCTGTAAAGGCTTTGCTTTTTACTTTGTTGGTATCTCCATGCAATTACATGGTGGTCAACAAATGAAGTGTGCTATGTTTTGTGTGACCGTGTGTGTGTTGAGTGTATGTGCATATGTGTTAATGCAATGTGGGATGCGAGTGTGCACATGTGTGCATTTGTGTGTATGTGTAAATAAATCCATCTTTATCTCTGTATGGGTTGTTGCTCCCTATCCTAGATATATTACCTTTCCTTTTACAGATGTGTCATACATTCATTAGCCCACTGAAAAAACGGGATGCAAAAAAATTTTTTTTTCATTAATTCCCCATTAAAAGAGACAAAATATAACAGATGAACAGACAGACAGGCAGAAATATCTCCCTGATGCAATAATTAATTTGGGGACCCGTTTCTTTTCAAGTTTCCGAACAGTTAAAAGAGCAAGTCTGCCACCCTCCTATTTTTTTTTTTTTTTTTTTTTAATTTTCCCTAGCCATCTACTTTGTGTGCCTGTGCGTGTGTGTCTGTGTTACTAATGAAGTTTGCAGACTTGTGTTTGTATCCATGAGCTCCCTTCTGCTGCCCCTTCTTCTCTGGGCTGGCTCTGTGGCTCCCGCAGCCCCGGCGAGCCCCCGGCAGCCGCGGCAGCTCCGGCTTCTCGGGCTCCGGGGCTGCGCGTCATTTGCAGCCCGGAGAATGTTGATCACCTCACTAATTACACCTCTCCCTCTCCTCTTCCCTCTCCCTCTCCCTCTCCCTCGCTCTCCATCTCCCTCGCTCTCTTTACTCTCTCTCCTCTCTCTCTCTCTCTCTCCCCTCTCTCTCTCTCTCTCTCATTCCCAGAGTGCATATCGGGAATAGACACACAAAGACATGCGCACTCAACTTAATCAGCCATTTTTTTAAACAGGGCTAAAACGATAATAATTAGCAGAATAAAGACATATCGGATTTTCATTTCCTTTCCTCCTTTTCCCAACCCCTTCACAACCAAACAGCGAGACCGCGGTCGGCACATGCTTTAACAACTCCCGGACCCCAAAGGACCGCTCCATGCCCCCCACTTCTTGCTCAATCATTTTTATTTTCACCCAATAAAGTTGGAGGATTATTTTTTTTTATTATTTTTTTAATGAACCTTCTCTCGTTTACTTGGATGTGATCAGCTGTTAAGTAAATAAAGCAAAACAAAAAAGAGAGGCGAAGATCCAGTAGGAACTGCGAGGGGAAATGGAAAGTAAGTTTTTTCTTTAACTTTTATTGAGTAGTTTGTGTTAAATTTAGGTCGAGTATCGATTATCTTTCCAGGCTGATCTTGCACAATCTTTGATATTTCGCTCTCGCTCTCTCTCTCTCTCCCCCTCTCTCTGTGCCTCTTTCTCTCTCTCTCACATACACACACACACACTCACATCCCCAGATCCCATGTACCTCTCCCCTCTCCCCCCTTTTTCTGCCTGTTTCCCCACTTTTAGGTACAGTATTTGCTCTCATTTCGGAAGGAGGGGCTGCTTTTTCTCTCTCCCTTCTTTCTTTCTCTCACTGCCTTTCTCTTTTATTCCGGGGGTTACGTTTTGTTTGTGTAATTTTTTTTTTTGTTTTGGTTTGGGGCTGTGGGTTTCTCTTTTTTTTTTCTTTTTTTTTTTTTTTTTTTTTTTTTTTTCCTCTTTCGGGCTGTAACTTTCAGATTAAGTGGAGGACCCTGCTCGCTTTGCAGAAGAGATTCGGGGGATGCCCCCCACTTTTTATTTCGCTCTTTTTTCCTAGGGAGCTCGGGGAAGGGGGGAATACTGTCAGATTAGGGAAGACGTTACGGCTGTCAGAAGTCATCCCTTGCCAGCCCCTTTGGAGCTCGCACTCTTCTTTCGCAGCTCGGTCCCCCCAAAACTTTGAGGTGCCTTTTGAAGACACATTCTGCTCTCCCACCCTCCTCGCCTCTCCTCCTCATCTCCACCCCCCTCGGCCTCTCAAACTTTCGCTTTCGGGCGAGGGGGGGAATGCCAGCAGGGCAATGGGGACCCTGACTGCGTGCGTGTGTACAGGAGAAGGTTGCGGGGTGCTTTTTTCCCTCTCCCCCCTCTCGTTGTCCCCCGTTTTGTTTTGCAGGTAGGTTTCTCAGGAGCAGAGGCAGGGTGGCCGTGCGGGTGTGTGTGTGTGCGCGCAGGGGGATCGCTGCTGCTGCCGGCTCTGGCAGCGGAGCAAGCGGAGCCCGTTAGGAGCGCGCTCTGCCTCTCTGTCAGTGTCGCCGCGCGGCGCGGGGAGGCGGCCCGGCCCGGCTGGGCTCGGCTCGGCTCGGCTGGGTTTGGCTCGGCATGGCTGGGCTCGGCTGGGCTCGGCTGGGCTGGGCTCGGCGCGGAGCGGCCCCGCTGGCGGGGATGAGGCGATGCGCGGCTGCCGCTGCCTGCGGGCGGCTGCCGGCCGGGCAGAGCCCGCGGCATCCGCGCCGAGCCGAGCCGTGCCGAGCCGCTCCGCAGGAAAGGCTCCCGCGGGCACGGTCGGGGACTGCTTTCAGCGAAGCCTTTCCGGGATTTTTTTGAAGGAAGTGGTGGTTTTGCGGGACAGTTGCCTTTTTTTTTTTTTTTTAATTTTTTTTTTTTTTTTGAACGGAGAGCTAAGGTGTATTTAAAAAATAAGAGAGCAGACAAAAAAAGAGAAAAAAAAAAAAAAAGGAAAAAAAAGCTCATAAACAGCGAGCCGCAGTTTGGTTTCTGCTCTAACTGCTCGTGCCAGAATCAAGTGCATCCCTTCCCATCACGGCGGCTAATGGCAGACGCGTCCCTGCTTTCCCGTCTTTCCTGACATGAAATTTCCTACAAAATTGCTAATAAACTTTCCCCCCATCCGATGCCAACTTACGGCGGTTCCCCTCCACTCCTCCCCTGGTGGATCTTCTCCCCCCCCCACCCCCCCAGCCTCCCCAGTAGCGGCAGCAGCAAACACACGGGTTGGTATTTCTTTTGTTACCTGCGAGCCGGGCGGCCGGGGGTCTCTCATCGGCTGCTTAGGGCACTGGGTCCAACCGAGAGAGGAGCCACATCAGTCGGGTTCAGCCTGTTTCACCTCAGCGCCGTCCCGAGGAGGCTTTAGCCACCATTCAGTAACACACCCTCCTCCTCCTCCTCTTCCTCCTTAGGTACCAAGGCAGAGATCTCAAACATAACACCCCCCTCCCCACCAAAAAAAAAAAAAAAAAAAAAAAAAAAAAAAAAAAAAAAAAAAAAAAAAAGCCCAACCAAAAGACAACTTGCCAGGCTGAAGATGGTGGAGATTTACATTAAGCCAGACACAGGCAGGTTCACTCAGGAAGTCTGACCATCCCGTTTTCTGACAGTTGCATTTCCTCGGCTCCATTCCGTCCTCCTTTTTTTTTTATTATTTTTTTTTTTTAATTTTCTTTTTATTAGCCTTGCTTCGGTTTTATCAAGGATTATGTAGTTGGCAGGAGGAGAGCGAGAGAGTGGAAAGAGAGGGCTCGGGTGCTTTTGGGGTGGCTGCTGTGAGGGTGTTTTTTTTTTTGATGGTGTATTTTTTTTTTTTTTTTTCAATCGTATTTCCCCTGGATTTGCAGTGGCTCGATCCTTAGGAGCGGTGATGGAGTGTTTAAAAAGATCATATGTAGCATTATATTTTTAGTTTGGTGGTGGATGGATGGAAGAGGTAGTGAGAAGCCTTTGCAGCCCTGCCTGTTGTTGGTTAGATTGAGGCAGAGACTTGGCTGCGATTGGGACGCGACTGTGACATGGGCATCGATCGCTTCCATTGAGAGCAATGCAAAAACACAGCCTGGGTATGTAACACTCTCAGTGCCATCAACACTTGTTTTACTTTATATTTACTGGCAAAACTGACAGAACGATCCGGAGTGCTTTTCTTTGAAATAAGGAATACAAACATTTGGATGGGAAGGTGCACAAAGAAGATCGTGGAATAAACGGAGGGTTGAAGGTTGGGGGGTGTGTGGGGGGGAAGAGCCTTAATCATCATTGCTCCACTTCCTATTCAACTGCCTGTATTTAAGGAGTTTCTGTCTTTTCTCTACTGGGGGATCCTACTAAACTGGTTGAAATGAAAAAAATCCGACTATCAACCTTGAGGGAATATCTGCTAGTTTTCAGGGTTTGCGGTTTCAGCCGATAGGAAGGCACACAAAATAAAAGATGGCTAGCCAGCTGTTTTAACCTCTTGCACCTGGCTCCAGAGCTGAGGCTCACCAGGATTATTCAGTTATTTGTGTTATCTGTGCTTGAATATTTATAGTGTACGATCTAGAGATCCACACAGTGCATTGTAGCATCTCTTTATCCTTTAGTTGTGGGCTTTTTGGACTTTGCCAACATAAACATGTATTCAATAGTTTTCATTTTTATGATAATGAACATAGAGGGTCAATGAAATATAGAGGGAAAAGTCGTAAATCTGCAAAAGTGAAACCTACCCAAGGAACAAAGAAAGGTCAGGTAAACCATCTGTGTAAGTCACAGTAATAGTACCTGCTGTTTGGTTTATGCAGTGATACTGCTTTATTATTCTCTAAAATGGAACTTATCCGCTAGATCAAGTTAAAACTGAAGGAAAGCTGTGGAGATGGCAGACGACATTGCGTGCATCTTTCAGAACAGGGCGACAGATGTGTTCCTTGATTTTTGAATAGTTTAGGTTTATTTGTGAAGATAGGGCACCATCAAAGAACATATAAAGGGGGCTGAGAAAAATCACTGTTTAATATTGCAGAATTTACTGCTTCCATTCTGACCATGAGCCTAAATTTACACAATGAAATTTGATTATCTCTAATAACAATATTAGATCCTGCACTGGATGGATGGGAATTGAGGTGGTTTTGTTGATTGCAAGGGTTTAATGTTGCATTTCAGAATCTGATGTGGTTTAGCCTCCCTTCCATTAACTGGAAAACCCCTGAGGTTTTACAATTATTTCTTAAAGATAATACATTTAAGATTGCATTGGTAGGCTGAAGAAAAGTCATAAAGGCAAGAAGGGAAGCCCTTAATAACTCTTGAGATTCAGACATGTTCAGCAGTTAGATTGGCTCTGACTTCACCAAGGGTCGACAATGTGTCATTTCCATGAAGCCAAATTGCCCTCTGCCTATATGATATTAATGTGCAAATCAATATTTCAGGGATTAAATTTCCCTTCTTCATTTTTTATGGTTTCTACCTCAATAAGTCTCAAGTCTATTAGAAGAGGCTGGATGATTTAAAATCTTTCACTGCAGAATGGCTTGTCGTAGCCTTGTTTCACAGACCGTTTTTTGGATTTTCGTTATAAAAGACTAAAGGCATTCCAAAGAAGTTGATAGTCAATATAGGGACATGCTCACTGTTGTAAAGCCCTTGTTCGATTAAGAGCTAAAAAGGTATTGAAAATATAATATATATGCTTATATAATATATATACATTCTACTGCTTTAAAAATATTGTGTTAATCACCTATTGATTTATTTCAAAATCAATTGAAGCTCCTTTCTTATTAGTGATTTGTTCAGCATTCTTCAGCCTTGTTGTTAATTTTCTTAAGCAGCATGCATGAATTAATCTGCTGGTAGAATGTGTTTTGGTGTCTTTTTGAAGCATATTTAAACCCAGGCATTTTTACCTATGTAAGCTAAGTGGCATGAGCACTTTAGTGTTGTGGGGGAACCAGGAGTCTTTGAATTCAGCATTGTTTTAATGAAGCTAAGGGACGTTTTGCAAATATTTTATGATTTATGCTCATATGCTTATCAGTAATGTTTATTGAGAGTTTCCATTGAATATTCAGGATCAGTTAAAAATTAAAATGGAACTATCTGATCTGGAAGGAAACAATACATGACAGAAAATTTAAGTCAAAATATGAGGTTGTGACTTTATCACATAATCTTGGGAAGGCCCTACTGTCTATCATTTAGTGTTGTTTTATAGTCTTAGACCATCTGGACTAGGTTCCGCACAGCTGCATGAATTTCATATGTGATAGAACATTTTTTCCATTCAGTGTGAAATGTTCCTTCCTAAAAACGTACACCAGACTCGCTTAATTTAGTCTGCTAAAAGAAATGCACATGAAAAAGGACAAAAGGCTCTTTAATCTCTGCAAGCTGTTTGTTTTTCTTCAAGATTCCTGTCTGTTTGGGTTTGAAAAGTCATGTTTATTGAGCAGATGATTCTGAGGTGTGACATTAAGATAATATATGATTTTTGTGCTAGTTTCTGCTCTCCTAGTTAATTTGCAGATCTACTTTTTATGCCTGTCAAAACACAGTTAATCTATTCTTATTTACAATTAATCTCAATAAAATTAATCTTAACTATGCCTTAGTCAGTAGCTTAAAATATCTAATTATATTCAATTAACTGCTGTCATAGTAATTAACACTGCTTAATTGCCTCTGCATATATTTATGTAAAGCTCATTAGTTACTGCTTGCTCTTTTTTCCTTTTCTCATTCCCATTTTTGTGGATCTGAGAGCACTGACATAAAACCCAGTCTAGTTTTTGACAATTCGGGTCTTGAAGACCTGTGACAATGGCAATATGTGTGTTTGTGACCTGTTAGGTGGGTAAATATTTGTGTTTTCATATGCAAAAAGGTCACCAGATCTGGATCTCTAAAGTGCTTCCAGTCCAGCTCCCTCCACCTCTCGGCCTTTCTCCCACCCCACTACATACAAAAATGTTTTCTAGCCTGTTGATAGAAATATGAGAAGCCAGGTTAAGCTTTGTGTTTATAAATGAAGAGCTTTTCTGCATCTGCCTTGCGGCTGTACCCAGAAGGCAGAGCTTTGCTACTCCAGATTCATTCAAAGGGTTAAAGACTTGGCCAAGGTTCAAACTGAGAAGCGCCCAGGGAAAGTGCATGTGAATATGTACAAGTTTCATGTAATTAGTGCTTAATTATATTAACATATGCAAATTGTCAACTTAGGAGCTTGTTGAGCTGGCAAAGATCAGCCAGGCACAATTGCTGTATTGTTCTGAAACAATAATGGATTTCAAGTTGGATTGTGAAAACACATAACTAGCTATCTAATTTAACTCATACCATGGTGAAATTTCATTAGTCTCCATGGAGACTGGTTTAATTGTGCTGACTAATGTTCTGGGCTGCAGAGTGTCCTAAAAAGAAAGCGTTGTTTGCCTAATCCACCTTACAATGACACTTGTTTGTACATGTTTCCCTTGTGTGAGAATTTGCATATGCAAATAAATAGTTTCTCTGCCCCATTTGTCATGGCTGTTCATTACCCATGAAGAGGACATTGTTACTAGGCTGTTACTGAGTCTCCCAAGACAGGATAGTGTCAACCAGTCCAGCCACATTCTTTCATAATTTGTTTCTGATTAATAGACCAGAGTGAGGCTCATTCTATTCAGGCCTCTGCAAAGGGAAGGTCAGTTCTGTCACTGAAAAGAGTTTCCGCAGCAACTGAAGTTTTTTTCTCTCCCTTCCCCTCCCCCCTTGTGCTTTGGCTAAAATAATCATATTTAAAATAATGTATTCTTGCTCTAAGGAATACCGCCACTAATAATCTCTAGTTTCCTAAAGCAAAAGATAGGAAAATAAAGGAGATTCTGGTATTGGAATATTAATCCTGTTTTTGACAGAAAGGTAAACTGATATAATTGCTTTTCAGTCGAAGGAATGGGGGTTTATACAAGTGTGAAAGCATCGGAAAAGGATTAGCATTTTTTTGCATAATGAAAAGCTCTGTTGAATAGGGCACTGAATGGTTGACTGAATGACTGAGATGAAAGGAAGATGAAAATGCAGGCTCCTCTTTCTTTATGCCTATGTTCAGCTCTCCCTAAAGTTATGTTTGTCCAAGACTTGAGAAAACAAGCAGAAGCTCAGATTTTAGCAAATTGCTAAGATGCCCTGAATTTACATCATCATGTGAAGTAACACGTACGAGACTAGAGCAGCGAAAGGATAAGAAACACAGGTTTGTATGGAGGGGAGCTCCAGGAACATGACAGGCAAACCAAATATTGACTATTGGGTATCAAGGATTCCCAGCACTTTGCTTGGGGGAAAGAAAGAGGGAGTACAGGGGCCAGCAGGGAGGGAAGGAGCTGCTTTAGAAGTTGCCAATGGAAATTATGCATCAACACATAATAATCTAATAAAAGTTTGGTATTCAAGGAAGCAGGGTTTAGTCAATATCTGTTTTAATTATTAAACTGTTTCTCCTTTGGAAAAAGTTATGAATTCTGACTCAGTGCTAAGTGTTTAAGTGGTATAGGAACCTTGCTGGGGAAAAAATTACTCTGTCTTCGCTCGCCTTTGAAAACAGAGAAAGCTTACCGAAATAGCAATTGATACATGCTCATAAGGAGCGGGGCGTTCGGTGTGGCTGTGTCAGCCACTCAGGTTGTTTAAAACATTTGGATTCCTGTAGATTCAGGTGGCGAGAAGGGCCCTGGCCTCCTCCTGCAGTCAGTGCTGGCCCCCTCTGCTTCCAGCCAGCGCAGGATCAGGCCCCCAGCCAGGGCTGCAACTGGTTAGCTGTTGACAATGTGATCAGTGCTTCTAATTATGTTCTCTCAACAGTAATTAGGGCAGTTAAAATACCATAAGTGTTGAGCCACTTTTGAAAGTGGGAAGTGGTTCTTTTGTACGTATGTAAATCAAATGCAGTGTGAATAATTATTTGTATGTGTGCATATTAAATAGGCTCTCTTTTTTTATCAGGTCAACATAATTACCGATTTAGAGCTACTGGGGAAAACTCTTGGTAGTCAGACTAAATATGAACTTGTTTTGGGGATTTTTTCCTAGTTTGCAGGACATTTATTTGTGATTGCTTGTTAGTTCAGTATTAGGCTTGATCTGGTGATATTTAAATGTTGGAGACGTCTCTAAGAAATTAGGATTGCATATGGATAAATGAACCAAAACTGTAAATGCAGAAAGTACTTGGGATGAATAGTCACAAAATTTCTCTTTTTTCAAAGATAAAGACCTTCTGGAGGTTTTACAATGTTTTGCTGCTTACCTTATGGAATTCCTTAAAACTTCTTTGAAAGGAATATGCTTAGGGTATGTCTTTCATTCTGGGAAGAGTTTATTAGTGTATTTCTATAAGAAAAATGTGTTAATTAAAAAATAAATTAATTTATATTTTAAAATATTGTTAACCAAGCACCATGTGTTGTCTCTGGCAAAGTTCCAGCCACTGTAGAACTGGATAACACATGGGTTAATAATAACTTATGTGATGTCTGCATTCTTTCTGAATGGGCAGAAACCCAGCACACCGAGATTCTGAGATCCAAAATTTTAAAGAATAAGGTGTAACACAAAATACACTTATATGAACAGTTGCACAGATGGGAGAAACTAAGGCATGTATGAGCTGCTTTTACTGAAGAGGTATTAAGAAAACTAGTAAGTTTTGTTTGGTAGCTGTTGAGATTTGTTGTTGTTTTTGAAAGGAGTCATAAACACGTGTGTTGATAGCAGGATTTTGAAGACCTGTAGAGATAAACTTGTTTTGCATAAATAAAAGCAGGAAGTTTAGTCTATAATATGTTACTCTATTTCTTTTTAATAGTCACTCTATGGCAGTTTTATACCAGTATTTTCCTTATTATTGCAACTTTTGCCGTGTTCCAAACTAACCAGAAAAGTTTGCACCAATCTGAAATATGGCAGACTTGTTGAGGAATTACATTTTCAGATTAAAAAAAATATTCTGAGGAATGGTTTAACTAAGTTATATGGTAAAAATAAAAGTTTCCTGTATTAAGACACTCTGTTTTATGTTCACATTACTCAGAATGGGCTTTCAATTAAAAAGCAAGAAAAGGGAGAGGGAGATTTATATTTAGATTGTAATTAGTCTGAATTATATTTAATTAGCTTTTTTGTATTTTGGAGAAAAATTTTAAAGACACACACATAAACTGGGATCTCTTTACAGAGAAATCTAGCAGGCTTTTAATATTCACAGTGATCTGATTGGTTATCCCCGCTCCTAAGAAGGTGTTGCAGTCCTTCAGGTCAATAGTTCACAAACTAAGGGCTGTATGTACATGAAAGACCATGGTGACTCTGAAAACAAACATTTACCATATAGGCTGCAGCAGTGTCTGCAGAACAAGCAATGTGCACACTAGATATACATTCAAAACTGTATTTAAATAGACAAACATTCTGTTTCTGCAACAAAGAAATACATGCAGAAGGCCTGTCTTGTGTGTGCTTATGACACGTAAAACCAAAAGAACTAGATTCTTCCTGTTCACCCCAAACTAAATTAACAATTACTGCCCTGAAGTTAGAGGAATAATATGGGTGTAAAGCTGGCAAGACAGACAGTTTTGATATCAGTGGAAAAAGAATCAGGCCTGTAGTTACCGCTTAACAATAATACCGTAAAATCAAATTCGAAAGGTTTCATCTCTTTTTGTACTACTATTTCCATTTTAAAGGAAGGTGCCAGCATGTCTGTAAGTAAGAGGTTTTTCCAGAGAGGCTGAGGGGGATCAGTTCTTTTCCTTTTACCAGGTAACAGCAGAGCTGAGGGTTTGTGAGAGGCTGCTGCTGAAGGCTTGCTCCTCCCTGTTTTGACACTGAGGCTGCCTTATAAATTCACCTAATCTGAGATGACAAGGCACCTGTCACTGGTAGTGCTCCAGTGTTTGGGGCACTGATGGAAACCTGGACTAATCCCAGTGTGTTGTTTCCACACTTGTCCCAGAAGATGGTAGTGTAACAGATAAGAATAATCTCTTTTTCATGGCAAAAACATTACTTCTGTCTATCTGTTGGGAATGGTCCTTTGATATTTGGTATTCAGAGGACCAGAGCTTTCATAGCAAGAAAGGGGGGGAAAGTCCTTGGATTTGCCAGGTGTTACATGATGTTTTCAAATGCAGGTGCTTTGCCTGCTTGAGAAACCATGGCTGTTCACCTTTAATTAAGATTCTCCCTGTTTATCACCTAACACTTCCCATGCCTTCCACAGTTCAGGAAATAAGGTTCTGAGTGAAAAGTGGCTTCTCAAACAGGGAATTTATTCCTATGGGTTTTACTCAGGTCCTTTTCTCTGTTTTGTTTTGTTTGTTTGTTTAAATTAAAATATGGTTATTGGTTTTGTTTACAGCACCAAGGGTTTATATTAAAGAAAATGCAATATTTCTAAAATAAATTATTTTTTTATATGGCATAGGTCATCCCTCAATTTCTCTCCTTTGAGTTTTCACAAACTGTTCACAAAAAAAAAAAACCCAAATATCTTTGCCACTGCAGTGCAGTTATCTTTGGGGTGGGAAGTGCCACCCCATGCACACAAAACCAGGAGCCACTCTGCTAACACAAAGCAGTGTGCTTTGGGACTTTTTCCAGCAGGAGCAACTGATTTCTGTAAGGGAGAAAAATATGATTTCTCACTGAGTCATCTGCCAGCGCGCTGGGACAGACAGTTCCAGCAAAAAGCATCTCTGGAGTTTTAAGCCCTAACTGGTCTGGCCCATGGATTTCTCTCCCTCTTGACGGGTGGTTTCCACAGTATTTTTGCAGTTTCCAGTTTTGACTGAGGGCCCATTCCAAAGCCCAGCGCCGCCTGATCGATTTCCCCAGGTTTGGATCAGGCCCTGTGAAGCAGAGCGTCATCTGCCGAGGCGCCCGCCGCAATTCCAGCAGCGCTGCCGGGCAGCCGCCCTGGCCCGAGGGGAGCGCTCGCTGGAATCACAGCTTCTCCCCGAGTGGGGGCAAAGGCAGCAGAGACAGCGGAGTGAAAAAATGCTGGTATTTAAACAGAGCAGGAACTGGGAGCCTGACAACAACTCAGCTACTACAGAGTCAATTCAGCCATCTGGAGATGGTGACATGTCAAAAAAAGGGGGGGCGGGGGGAAGAAGAGGCATTGCGAGGGAGAGAGAGTGCTTAAAAACGAAGAATTTCTTTCCATGTTGAAATCTATTCTCCATGCAGGATACAGCTTTAATGTTGAACAGCATAGCTCTCTGAGTGGTTTTGTGCATCAAAGACGTACATACTGAAACACCTAGTGTCGTGCCACAGCTGGATTCTAATGCTCCTGGACCAGATTTGCTTGGCCCAGCACAGTTTACTGTTGAAATTAGTTTGATTTTAAATGTTATTATTATTTAAAAATAGGTTTTGAGGCTGTTTGAATTTTTAAATCACGTTCAGTGGTAATGATTTATAAACATTCCTGATTGCAGCTGTAGCTGTACAGAAGGGTTGAATCTGCTCTCAGCATATTTTTTAGATGATTTTAATAATTGGAGGCAAATATACTGCGTATCTTTTAGGTTCATTTTAAAATCTATGCAATTTAAACAAATGCTGAATTGTGTAATGGTTTGTCTGGGAATTACTTAGGCTGCAGAGCATAATAATATTTTATTAGCTGTCATTTGTTTTCAAGGAAGAAAATGGTGATTTTTATGTTGTGTGTTATGTGAAAACTTGGCACTGAAACAGGACAGTCCCCAAATGTGAATTTCTTAAAAAGGTGGGACAGTAGTTGCCCAAAAGGTGAAGACTTGAGAAAAATTGGGGTAGGTCATTTCTTTCCTGAAATGAAGCAGGGTACAGATTAGGAGCCATTAAGGTTTGCCAGGAGTTGCTGGTCATAGAAGCCTGTTTAAGTGCTCACTGTCAACAAGGAAATCATGGGCAGCACTTAAAGTGGCTCACCTCTGATTTATTCATAAACCTCACACGAGCACTTGGCTTTGTTCTTGCTCTGGTAAGGGGGAACTGATGCCAATAAGAACAGGAATAAAGAGCTTCTTGCATGGTCCAAAAGTGAATAGCACTTTATCTCAAAGCATGACCTTCATTCCCAAGATCTGTTGTGTTACAGTTGACTCTGCTAGATGTGTATTCTCAGATGAATTGCTAGAATACGTTACAACAAATATATACTTTGTAAACCCTGTAGATGTAACAAGAACTGTGTAACTGGAACTTAGGTTCTAACTTGACAGAAAGGTTGCGGTATTCATAGGGAGCTGAGCGATTTCCGTTTCAGACAGTGCTTTATGTTGGTGTTTTTAATGTGAGTCAGAAGACAGTGAGCCACAGATTATGTGGCTGTGATTCAAATGAAAATTTTATATTCTTTAAGGGATTTATTTGAGAAACGTATTTTAATAAGAGCATACACACAGAATGTGAAGTGATTCAGAGACTAAAAAAGAAAAAAAAAGTTGACTTTGTTTTTAGACATATTTGATGGCTGCTGCTATATTTTTGTTTCTCTAAAAAAGGCAAAGTAGTGCTCAGAGTCCGCAATGGGGGAAGGGACCTTTCAAAGACGGTCAACTGCCATGTTTGCACTGGGGCAGAGGTTGAGTACAGTTACTTAAATCCCCAGAGAAACATTTAGTTAACGCTAGACTCTTTCTGATCCCGTCCGAGTCTGGTTTTCTTTCCTGCTTTTTAATGAAGTTTGTTTGTTGCTATGTTTAGGTTATGTTTTTAAACTCACTTGCATTTTCACAACAGATTTGACCAAAAGAGTCATAATGGAAGACAGTGATGAGAGTTAATGATACGTCTTTGATAAAGCAGTCCTCGTGTGCAATCTGATCACAGCCATCAGCTCATTTGTCATGGCTGAAGTGAAAATGTCAGGACCAATGAGTGTATCAGTGCTGAAGGGGGCGAAAGGGCTTTTGGAGACACTTTTGTGCTGGGAGTGGGCCATAGCTTAGATGCAGCTCTAGGGAAATACTGGGATTAGCCAACTCTGTGCACAAATCCCTAGCATAACAGAATTAGTTGGGAAAATGAGGTTTGTTAGGGAAAAAAAAAAAAAAATCCGTAGAACTGCTCTAGGCTTCAGCCCAGGAACTATGAAAAGCAGTAAAGCATTTTATTAAAATAATTTTAGCAATGTGAACGTGTGCACATTCCAGTGAAAATCACAACTGGTAGCCAACATACTAACACAACTCATCCTAATGCATTTTGCATATGTATGTGTGTTTCCTTCTAAAATGAAAAAAAAAGTGCATTAAAGAAAATACAATGTTTACAATCTTAAAATAAGGTTAGCTGAATTTGACACAGTGGAAATTTATTCAACATTAAAATACAGGCTGATGCTGATGATCTTTTGCATGGGTTAGTTCAAATAAAATATAGGGAAGGTCTCCCTGCTGTAGACACACTTCTTTACTCAGGGGGTAATTTATAATATAAAAACATACTGATTGCCAAACTGGGATTCTGTGGTGGCCAGCCTTTTCTCTCTTTGACTGGTCTGTGCAAAATGCTTCTGAAGAATATCACAGTAGGCAGATGTAGGATAACCTATTGTATATGCCTGTCTTGCCAAGATTGCAAATGCAAATTTTTTAGACCGCTGAAAAGCAAGATTTAATATCCCTAACAATTTATGTTTTTGTTTTGTTCACATTCATTACAATAACTCTGAATAATTTTGGCAGCCCGTTTCCATTCTTTTTTTTCAAATGTTGGTAGATTCATGGTTTCAGTGGTATCCTTCGGCAATGAATCCTACCGTCTAACCCCTTTGCTCCTCTCATCATCAGGTTTTAATTTGTCACAGCTTAGCTTTCTTGGAAACCTGCTACTTGTCTGCTGGAAAGCTTTGTCTCGCTTCCTGTTACATACCTAGGAAGAGCAGGGTGCTGCTTTTCCCACTGCGTTGTCCATAAAAGTGCTGAAGAGATCTTGATTTCTTTGAGGTCGGGATCCTTCTTGCCAGACGTATTCAGGTGATGTGGAACAGTGTAGGTGTTTACCCAGGTAATCCCACTGCCTGCACTATGCCAGCCCAGGAGGAGTGAGGTATTCCATCTCCAGTGCGTGGAGCAGTTACTGAGAATTGTCAGGACACTGGATTTGTGTAGCTAATTGTCTGTTGGGCTGCACCAGTTAATGATGGCTATTTACCTGCTTTGCTCCATGTGTTTGGTACTGTAGAACTGGGAGCATTTTAACTTCTCACATCTGCACCGAGGGCGGCCATCAGGCTGTCAGCACTGGGCTGAGAGCAGTTTTTCTCTTTGTTTGGCGTTGCTATTAAAGGTGCTGCTGCAAGTTCATAATTTTTCCTCTGGTTTCGATGGGAGACTGAGAAGAGAATTGCTGTTGCCTCGGTGGTATCACTGATCTGGTGGCTGCCACCATTCCGCGGGGCCTTGGAGCAGGAGCAGCGCGTGGCTGCGCTCTGGGCTGCTGGCGCGTCCGCGTCGCACAGCGTTTGTCCATGTGGAAATCTCCCCATTTCTTTCCCAAAACTTGGGGATAAGTTTGGGAGCAGGCAGAGCCGGTGCACATGCTGATTGGAGGGGGTGTAGGGGATGTGTGGCAGAGCCCTAGGCGGTGGCTCAGGTCCCTGGCAGGTGCCTCTGTAAGCGCAGGCGTCCTCGCAGCAGCTTGCAGCTGGCACGTGAATGAAGCCAGCTCTTGTGGCCATGGGCTCCGGGCCCGCGGTCCTTCTGGGCCTTCTCGTGCTGGGAATGTGGGACTAAAGATACCAGGTAACCTTGAGTCTGGCACAAAAATGTGTAATAAAGCTGCAGACACCACTCTTTAAACCCCAAACTTCCCTGTTTATGCGTGTCAGTGTGAGTGGCAGCAGTGAAGTAATTTATTTGATCTAACTAGGACTTATCTTTGTTAGGAGTCGCCTGCAGATTTCTTCAATTTCATGTACAGTGAATTGTCCTTTTTCAGATAATGTGCTTGTACAACCTTTTTTTTTGTTGTTTAATTCTATTGATTTACAATATTGAAGTGATATATCTGATACCTGTTTCCTGCACTTTGACTGTACGTAGTCAAAGAAGCTGATGGGATTCTTCCCTCCCTTCCACAAGCCTTTAGGTGTTTTAAATGTATAATTATAATTGCATGTCATTTGATAGCTGCACTAATTGCTGCCAACCATTGTCTGTTTGCACTTAATGCTGAAACCTGATCAACATCCTGCTTTGGTTGATGTTTGGTGGTAAACTTTAATTAACTCTTATTGCATTGAAGAAGAGCTCAGTCTCTGTGCTAACTAATCATTTACCTTCATTATGTCCTGACAGCTCCACTTGTTCCTGGTACTAATAGATACACCAGTCAGTAAATAAACCTGCAAACCTTCATGCCTTCAAGTTGTTCCTCATTGATATTTTGTTGCTTAAAGTATAATGGCATAAAGATAATTATTTCAGTTAGTTTTGTATCTCTGCTTTTCCAGACACTGATCTCAAATTGCCTTTTTCATGCCAGACAATATAATTTTAATAGTAACTGTAGATTTAAGATAACATTATTCCTTCAGCATGGTTCCTATATACATGCATCTTTTGAATCAATACAATTAAGCTTGTCTCCTGTTGGAATTCTTGTAATTATTTTTCTTGAAATACTTTTCCTGTAATGATATTGAAGTTAAAGTAATCAGGTTACTGGCAGATCATGTAAAATTCAACTCAAAATTGCTGGCTGCTTGATTTTAATTTGTCTGACATCAAGTTTGTTTGAAAAGGGATAATATGTGGTTAAACCAAGGAGCTTATAATTATGGTTGACATTTGTTTGTTTATAATGAAATCTAATTAAAGTTCATACATTTTAAAACACCAAAGTTAATTACTGAATTGCTCACTTCACTTATGCACAGCAGTCAAATTAACTTGCAGAACAAAAAAATGACAAAAGACTATGCATAATAAAAACAAAATGCCCAGCTGATCTTGGCAATACAAAACAAATTTGGCATGATAATATTCTAGGAAAAAAGGATTTTATTGATAACTAAACTGTTTGAAAAACATCCTGTATTTTCAGGACCAGTCTGACTTTAATACAGAGTGATATTTAAATGTTTAACATGATTTACAATACCACAGCTCTTTTTTTTTTTTTTTTTTTTTTCCAGATGCATAATTAGAAGAGTCTTGCAGTCTTGTAAACCTGCTAAGAAGCAAGATTCTTTATATTTTGTTTCCATCAGGACTCTCTGAACTTATCTGGAGTTGTGGTATCTCCCTGAGAAACTGAATTGTTTACTTACTTACCACTACCTGCCTCGTGGTAACTTTTAGAAAGATAATTGCACCATTTTTAGCATGCAAGCAAAAAAGTACTATAATGTTTATTTAGCAGTTTGTTTTGAGACAACAAAGGAGATTGGTGAATACTGCAAAGCCACTCTCGACTCCCTAGTCATTATTTGTTACTTTTGCAATCCATTCTTACCTGGAAAATATGCTGACAGAGGGCACATCCAGACTTCAGTAAAATCACAAAGCTTGTGATAATTCACACTTTAGAAGATTATACTGCACTATTTTACATCATTAAAGTATTTTTAGTATACTTACTTATGTTAGCATTAGATTTTGTTAAATTAGACCTAAGTTTAATGAAGCAAAAACCTACATTTCTGTAATTTTTTCTTAAGAGCTGTGAATGCAAATGATCTCTTTCATAGTGTGTGAGAACAGGTGACAGATCCAGGCAGCATTATTTTTCGTGAAGATAATTAGGATTAATTTTCTAGCTGCTTTTATTTAATTTAGTTCCATGTGAGTTTAAAACAACATCTAATGTAAACTAACTTTGGTCAGAGTTAAAGAGATTAAATGGTGAAAGCTTTACAGATTGGAAGTATTGACATATGAATAAACACAGTAAATATGATTTATTAATTCCTAAAATGATTGATGCAGTGAAGTTCTTTAAAGGAAAAAGGAATATGGATTCAATAGCTGAGCTTTATATTTAGTGGGATTATTAACTTGAACTTCCAAATTTAACAGGGGTTTGGGGAGTGAATAGGGAAAGCATGGGGGCTCTTTCCATTAATGGCATGCTTGTAAAATTGAGTGTAATTTACATAACCTTTCATAGTGTATATTGTGTGTGTTATAATACAGGATCTGATTGATTTGTAGATTAATATTTATTTAGTAAAAGAAAATCAAAGGGATTAAGCAGTCATCATTTTAACTCTAATCCTACTTTGCATAGATGAGACAAAGGTAGGTGATTAATGCTGTAATGTTCACTGGGTCACTATCATTCAGATGCATCTTTCTCCATGAAGAAAGAAAGGCAAAAAGTTGATGCTTTCTCCTAGTATTGGCAAACAAGAGTTTTCTAGCAATACTTTACTTGATTAGTCCATTCTTTATCACTAATGAAGTAATCACTACAGAACCTGTGTCAGGTGGTAAAATATGGTATGAAAACGAGAATTAGAAGGATAATTACAGTTCATGT
>NC_136689.1:118732381-118734881 GCF_903797595.1 Erithacus rubecula
CTCCTATTGTTCAGAAAGCACCCCCTTTTCATTAGCAAATCTGGCTGTAGGTGGGTTTTTGTAATTTAGCTGAGCAGAGTTTAGAGCACAGTTTCTCCAGGAGGAAAGCAGAGGTTAGCAATTTAAGATTTTCTGTATATTGGCCATTAGTTCCGAGAAAAGGATTTATATGATCAAAGTTGGTGGCCTTGTGAATTACTGAGAACTTTAAATACCAAGCAGAGCGGCAGGTATGTATTTCTGTGAACTCAGCTGGTAGCACTGGCAGAGATTTGATTTTTTCTTGATGCCTTAAGGCTGTACAGATACGTGCTTAATATATATCCATTTTTCTTTTCTGTTTTTTTTTTTTTATACTATACACTTTGCATTGTGATTGCTTTTGTAAAGAGGATTGAAATCTGTTGTAGAGACTTTGTGGAAAAATGTTTGTTCTGAGGCAGTCCTTGTAAATTTTTTTATCTATGACTTTGTGAAACTTTGTTGTAACTCTCGCAGAAGGTCCCTGGGGAGGAGATTTATTTTTTATTTTTCAATACTGAAGATGCCGTAGCTCTAATGGATGCATGTTCCATCATATGTTGTGTACGATCAGTAAGTTATACCAGCAATTTTTAATTCCTCATCAAGGTATAATGATTTCATCTACCTTATCTGATAGCAAACATGGCCACAAATACTGTAAACAGCTCAAGTATGGAAATATACATTACGGTTTCTCTCTGTGCTGCTCGTCAGTTCAAAGATTTAGTATTTGTTTTAATTGGAATGAAATATACTCTTGTTTATACAATTGTGATCAGAGAGCTGATGTCATTGTTTAGTACTGATTAATACTGAAGTTATATAAGGAGACGACTATAAATGTGCAGCTTATTTAGAAATGTTGATTAAGTACCAGAAAAGATGTTATGACACTTGTTACTGTGCTGGTTTTGTTTTTCACTTTGACTATGTGGTGGAAGGTTTAAAAATATAGTTTACTTCTGCTAAATCTTTTCAGAGAAAATTGCAACAGCACGACTGTTCAGCACAGGGCTGTGGGAAGAAGGGGAAGGGTGAGATGCTATGCTGCAGAACCCATTTTGTATCTGCCTAAAATTACTTACTACTCATAAATGCCATCTGGCCCCAGTATAGTGTGCATGCCCATGACTGTAACTGGCAACTGTTCTGTGTGTGTGCTGGACACTGCGATGCTGTGGGATACCATAATACACTGCAGTATGGGTAAAGCCTGCTTCAAGCAGAAAAGGTTAAATGAAAAGCCTCAGATAGGGCTGAATAGTTTTAGGGAGTTGCATCTAGTTCCGTTTGCTGTATTAACTCTTTTATCAGTTAGTTTTACCTACTAAAGAGGTTTCACCATGACTGATCCTTCCATGGTACTGGGTAGGGCAGGGTTACATGCATCCCTATATCATTGCTGGGAAACAAAACAGAGGTACTACTGCCTCTTTTTCTGCGCAGTGGCCCAAAAGACTTCTTGTGCACATGTTGTGTGCCAGCTGCATGTGTGTCTGCATGCTTGCATGTATGTTTACATGTGGCTGAAATAGCCTCACAAGTGCAGTTGCTGAGTAGATACATGTAAAAATACTTTGTGCCAGCATTGTTTATCCTTTTGTGTCAGAGTTGAGAGATATCAGTATGAAGACATTTATCCCAGTCCTCTGCAGATGGAAGGGGCTGGGAGTGCTTTCTGGTGCACCTCTCCTTGTGCAGCTTTTTATCTCCAGATAAGGCCTTTGGAGGAGAATGCGTTAGATGTGTAGGCTTTCTTCAGGATGCACTGTTTGTGCAGATTTGCCAAATGGGAAGGTAAACATGCTTGTCTCTGGACTAATTAGAGAATTATTAAGTTTTCATGCTCATTGTGATCAGATTATTTCAAAAGGTTTTTAAATTGCATGTGCGCCACGAGCAAACTTAACCTGGTTCTCATCAGTGATTAAAATTACACACCAAGCTTTGTGACGTTTGATTCAGGAGCAATTAGGCTGTCATTTTAGCCATCTCAGATACCAAAACTAATTTTGATTCATTTTCATTCTATGCAAATCTTCTGATGTATCTTAAACTGATCACTTCCTCTCTCTGATGTAGCTGACAAGATTAGACTTGATTACACTTAAAAAAAATTAAGCAGCTATCCTTCCAACTTAATATCTCAGTGACCTTCATTGCAGCCTTTCTAGGGAAGGATTTTTTTTTTAATCCCAAAATCACACTGAGTGATTTTATGCAGGGATATAGCACCTGTCTATTATGTATGTAAACTTATATTGTCCAGTTATGCAAAATTTTTGGATTAGATATTCTTTTCTTGCAAATGAGAGGATGTAGAAAAAAATTAATGTTTCAGATATCTAAAACAATAGTTTTCAGGATGTAATCAAACTTTTGTACTTAATTGAAAACTTATCTGATAAATTGGTTACTGCTTTTGTCTAAAATTAATGAGATCTATCATGCTGACTTATGACTGGAATGAAGATTG
>NC_136689.1:118739881-118784881 GCF_903797595.1 Erithacus rubecula
GCTAATGGGTGATGACCTGTCCCTCCTTACTGCAGGAGAGCTGTCACCTTATATCAGTGACCCAGCGCTGAAGCTATTCCAGTGTGCTGTTTGCAACAAATTCACCTCTGACAGCCTGGAGGCCCTAAGTGTGCATGTGAGCAGTGAGCGCTCACTCCCCGAAGAGGAGTGGAGGGCTGTAATTGGAGACATCTACCAGTGCAAGCTCTGCAACTACAACACTCAGCTCAAAGCGAACTTCCAGCTCCACTGCAAGACTGACAAACATATGCAGAAATACCAACTGGTGGCTCACATTAAAGAAGGCGGCAAAACTAATGAGTGGAGGCTGAAGTGTATTGCCATTGGCAACCCAGTTCACCTGAAATGTAACGCCTGTGACTATTACACCAACAGCGTGGATAAATTGCGCTTACACACTACCAACCACAGGCACGAGGCAGCCCTGAAACTCTACAAGGTAAGTCTGTGACAGCAACTCCAGCCAGCTCCCAATGGGCTGGGAAATTAACCCTTTCTGTGCTCATCAAACAGGACTTTGATTAATTAGCAGAGTAAAATTCATTGAACGTGCATATAGTGAAACGAAAACTGCAGGAGTGATCCAGATGAGTTTTGTTGAGTCGCCTGGGGGGTCATTTAGGAGGCACTTTCTGCAAACACAGGGTCCCTAAGTTGTTTTTTCTTTTTAAAGTTCTCTCGTAATAAATAACTAGAGGCGTTTTACATCTCTCATAACATTTTCAGACTTTGTCCATTACATTTTGATCAGAAGCTTGACAGAGATTATGGAAAATGATGTTTTTCCCATACCTTGCATAGGGAAATCATAAGGAGATCACTTTCTGGCATATGTATCTGTTTGGAGCCATTATGTATCACAGCCAAGTTATTCTACATTGGTATTTTCAGTAAGCACATGCAATATGCCACATTATTACAAAGGATATTCAAAAGTAAGCACTGTCATCCTTTTGTCTGCCCTTCTTTTCCAAACCAGTAATGATTTTTCACAAACATGAAAGGGTGTGGTGTAGATAAATATGTTAGTAGAATGGCAACTATATTTTTATCTTTACTGGAAAAAACTATGTGGATATAATGAATATGTGGGAGTGATGAATACCATTTATTACACAACTTGTCATGACTTTTTCCAAACCCTAATTATGGGGTAACTTATTTTCTGCAGTGTGTTTACTGGATTGGCTTGATTGTCTTGGTTCATGTACAAAATATAACACATTCATTTCCAAGATGAATAACTTTGTAACTTATTAAAAACTTCTTTTGTCTAGGGGATATAAAAATTCAGGAAATATTGCAAACCATTAGTCACTGTAACAAGCTCTAAATATGATTAGAAAATCCATTTTGCAAGTGTTATCTATTGATTTATACTAGAAATCTGTGATAACTAAACTATCAGGAGTCGTCTGCTGATTACAGCAGCTATGCTGGTTTTCTAATCATGTTGAAGACGTGTACATACAGAAAAATGTGGAAAAGTCTCAGCAGACCTCTAGTTTAAGCAAGAAATAATATTTTTCTGGTGTTCAGCCATGTTCAAGTGGTTGGTCTGAGCTAACACATCCTGCACAGGCAGTAACATAGATGTTCATTTTATAACTTGATAGTTGTAACCTTGGTGCTTCTGCTGTGAGCAAAAATGGCAGTAACACAAGCTTTGGTCTATTATACTGTCCACAGTGGTGGCTGCTCTGCTACTTTAATAATGTATTTTATTTAGTTGCATTTTTTCCTTAATTCTAGAGGGTGTTATTTTTTGCTGGGTTTTCTCTTTTTTTTTGAGATCTAAAATCCTGTTATGAAAAGTATGAAAAAGAGCTGCGAGTGTCCTGCCTCAGCAGCAAAACTCCCTTTAGAGGTTCCTGCTCCCTGTCATCCATGAAGTCATTCCTTGTTTCCTCCATTTACACTGTGCAGCCACACTCTAAGTCTGGGCTTTTAAAAAAAAGCAAAACAAAAAAACACATTTTTTGGTCTTGTCTTGTTAACAGGTCCTGGTCCTGTTTTGCTTCTGTTGAGTGTTAACCTGCATTATTTCAATTCTTTGTTCTATAATGCCACCATTCAAGGAAATGCTACTGCAAATGGTGCCACAGACAGGAAGGATAGAGTAGGTGAAGGGAAGGCAGCAAGCTTTTCTCAGATGGCTTCACTGCCAAAACTTCTGAGACTGTTGAAAATATGATGCCAGCTATTTATTAAAAAAAAAAAAAAAATATATATATATATATATATATATAGTCACAAGGTACACAATTTATCTGCTCAAAACAGTACTTTTCTTAACCTGATCCCTAGAGAAATCTTAATCAGGTATGTTTGGGTTTCCAACCTGTGCTACAAACTATTTGATGTGGGATGCTAAGGGAGAATTAATAGCATTATTAGTATTAGCTTTTGGCCCTCATCACTGAAAATGTCCTGCTGCTGAATCTGCTTCTTTGCCAGATTCTGGTTTGTTAGAGGGAGTTCAGTAGCATCTATGTAGTTGAGGTGTCACACATAGCAAGGGACCATCACCAGCCTTTGGAGCCTTTGAATCAGTTTAGGACATCCCAGTGGAAACGGAATCCATAAACACCCAGATACCCTCTAGGCTTCACGGCCTAAGTAGGACAATTGAAATGTCTGGCTGTTATCCATAGGGTTCCAACTCTCCTGATGTATTTTTGAAAGGATTTGTCCCTAGCATTGCTAGTATCTCAGCTTCTCAGAAAGTTTCTGTCCCTCATGGGACATAGAGAATCGTGGAAATTTGATCCCCACTAGGTTTAATGGCTCTAGAAAGCAGATAGCATACACATGCACATACACTATTTTCATATAATATAATTTCAATTTTAATTTGAAGAAGTGTCATGTTTGAGATATTAGTTAGAATATTAGTGTTATTTTTTAAGATTTGGGGTTGGCATGAAATGCTGACAATGTGTCCAAAATGCCCAAAATGTTCTAGATGCGTGTACTCTATAATAGAATGTAATGCCTCTGTACATCACCCAGAAAAATTTACTTTTAATTGTAAGTGTACATTCAGGCCTCAAGATGGAAGTAAATGCAGTTTTGAAAGTCTGTTAAGTAATCTGCTACCAGACTTGATAGTTTTGTCAGGTCTTGGTGAGGCTGTTGCCACCAAGAGAGTTATAAACTTTTTTTCTCTTGATACATTCAGATAAACTTTTAGAGCACCTAAGGAAAAAATGAACATTAATTTGTATGAATAATAGATATATGCCTTGGGAGCAATATTGAATATTCATGAATTGTGTTTATATTCAAGCAGCTCCTCTTAATTCTTTTAAAATTAAGGTGCTGTGAATATGGTTCAGCAATAAAAAGTTTAATACTAAAACCATCTGAAAGCACAGAAGAATCTGTGACTTTCTTCCTTTGCTTTGTCAAGTACCTCAAAGTTTTTCTTCAGTCATTTATATTTATTTAAATGTTATTGTTTTGTGAATTTTCTTTTTATAAATGTTGCTGAACAGTTTGATTTTTCTCCCTCTGCTTAACTATTGATGGAATAAAAGGATGTCTTTTCATAGCTGTAGCTTTTGAAGGAACCATGAACATCAGAGCTTCTCTTCTGAAGCTGTATAATTTTAGGCAGTACGGAAATGTCACTTTTAGAGTTAGATTCTAAATGTGGCAAAGTGGAACCTTTAGCTGTTTTCTAAGTTATTTAAAGAAGAAATGGCCTGGTTGT
Organism: Erithacus rubecula; assembly: GCF_903797595.1. Taxonomy (NCBI): domain Eukaryota; kingdom Metazoa; phylum Chordata; class Aves; order Passeriformes; family Muscicapidae; genus Erithacus; species Erithacus rubecula. The sequence goes on from NC_136689.1 coordinate 118,743,618, forward strand.
TCCTTATAGAAGTGGAGTATTTAAATGGTGTTGGTAATGTGACTGCTAAGAACCAGAACAAAGACAGCCTTACCCTGAGTGAACTCAGCTTGGCCTAAATGAATTTCCCAAAGACTCACTTTTGGAATTGTGGGGCTCGGTATTAGCAAATTAAACCACCGAAAAGTCGCAAGTTCTTGGCAGCATCCATCAAGAAGAATTCAGTGACTCCACAAGTAAACAGAGAAAGCTTCTATAGCAACAGAGTGCATTTCCATTCTGCAGGAGGAAGCATTCAGCTTCTGCAGATTTGGGAAGCTGAGGCAGGACGGTGATCTGTCTCTGTGGATGTAAAATATATATAGCTGGAACTGCTCTTAAGGCAGCCATTTTGTAGGTTAGTCAAATAGCTTTTGATTCAGGGAACCACATATATCATGTCCTGTGCTCATAAAACAGTTTCCACATACTTCTGATAATAAATAAAAAAGTACAGGATAGCCTTTTCGTAAAGTAAACTAGAATGGCTGAAAATAAAATTTACTTAACCAAGTAACTGAATGGCACGATCAATTGCTAATCAGAAATAAATATTTGAAGCTAGTTTATCAAAAATATTATTTGATTATTTGATTAGCTGGTAATACCTTTGACAGACATTGCTTAAATACTGTATATTTACTGCAGTTTGCATTGTGTTTGCAACTATTTAGGAGCTCAGGGAAAGTGAGAGGCAGCAGTTAGCAGACTAATACTCAGCTGTGCAAGAACTACCTTAGTCTTCCTTTTATTGACAAAATGCTGAACCTCAGCACTATTAATGCTATGTTTTTTAAATTTTGGTAGATCACTTTACCTCCCATGTTCTCAAGTGGCAAAGATATTACCCAAAAGGTGTGACCTGATTTCAGTTTAAGAAGGTTAAAGGTTAAAGGTTAGCTCAAAAGCATCATCTGCCTAGCTGCTTAGCTTTAAACTGATCAATTTAATGAAAATCTGTTTTGCAGATGGTGTTGTAATGTCTTTGGCAGGATTTAGGCAGCTTTAACATTAGACGTACGCTAGTAAAAATTATTTCTTTATTTGACCAGAACAACACCTTTTCTTTTATGTTTTAAGGTAAAAGGCATGTGGGATATGGTATTTTGGCAAAGGACCCAGAAGCAGAAAGTGTTGATGGTCTTTCCATATGGGCTCAAAACCAGAATACCCTTATGTCTATTGCTAACGATGACGGAAGAAACAAACAAAGCTGTATTCATTTCTTTTACCATAATGTTTTACTTTGAACCCATAAAAAAGCATTTCAGTCAGACCTGTCCTTGGAAAAGGCTTGTCTTCTTTGCCTAGGGTGGAATGCAGCAGCATTAACTTTTTTAACCTGGCAGAGCACACCGATTGTCTCTTTCAGACCTTGCATTTGTAGGTCAGAAGCATTCTTTCTCTTGCTCACTAACCAAGCTGTAATTGTGTTACTTAGCTGTAGATACTATAAATAAGAAGGCAAATTAGTCCAACCAAATGGTAAGTTTTATCTGATGGAGGTTGTCTGAATAAACAAAGAATTAGATCCTTGTGAGTGTAAAGCAGAGCTTTGTGTTTATGTCTTCTGAGAATCAAACCCTCACAGTTTTTGCCAAGATAATTAAGTTTCAGCACAAGCATGTCTTTCTATTTTCAGATGTATGCAATTCAGTAGGAATTTCTTGGGCTCTAATACAATACTATTATATGTTAGCTTTGTAATTAGCTAGGACTCTATCCCTTTGCTGAAATGCATTGTAATATAGCACACACAAGCATAGTTTGCATGTAAGCAGTTATGAAAGTGGTGCCCTTTGTTTCATATTGACCTTCCAACTTACTTAAAAGAGAGTTTACAATGAACCTTTGTTTTGCCCACAAATGATCATAAACAGCTTTCCAAAGAGCCCAATAAAATAAGAAAATCGCAAATGTATAACATCACATGTTGAAAGGGTGGAAGAACAAACAGGGCTTTTGCTATATTTTATAGGATGGATTTATAATCTGTTCTTGGGTCACTTAGGGCCAAGAATTTTCATGGTCAGCTGCTTGGTCCTGCTAGCTAGCATCCTCTGCAGGAAAGGCAAATACCGTGCAGCACCTGCTCTTCAGCTGGGGCTCTGCATTGCTCTTTAAAGAGAGGTGTCCACTTCTCTGCTGGTTCAAAGTCAAAAGATTAATCAGACCAGCTTTTTTTCTGCATCTGTCATCAGTGAAGCAGAATAGTCTGTCTGGATTCCATAATGCTGTTTGCATATTTGGATTTTAAATCATCCAGGAGTGTTGAATGCTTTGCTCATCTTTATCACGTGCAGGAGGCACAAGTGGGATTTAGACCTTAGGTAACTTTTAGTGTAACATTCCCCAAGGAATACTGCTTGGTTTTTTCTCATTATCCTTGTTCTGGATGAAAGCATTGTTGTTAGGAATTAACAACTGAGGGGGGTGTGAAGTATATGCACATGGGGATGAATGGACTTACAGCCCAAATCACTTTGTTTGCTTTACTTGGTTTGGCATGAAATGTTTGTACTTGATCAGCCTGGAATTAACAGAAAGTCACATTCTTGTCATTTAAACTGTCCTGCACTAACTTTTTAATATAAAATAAAATATTCTACAAAAATGCCAATTCAATTATTTAACTGTCATTGTCCCAGTATGATGGTAAAAGAGGTCAGGAGATTGTGCAGCATTGATTTGCATAAAAATCATTGTGGAAAGGAAATTGGAATATGTCTGCACACCTGAGGAGCCAAACCAAGCTTTGCTTGATGTTCTTCTTTTTGTTTGTTTGGAAGAAAACTGTTATCAATGATAAACAAAAGTTATTCTAATTTGTTCCTCAACTTAAGTCTCATATGGTGAACAGAAGGTATTTCAATTTTTAAAGTCCTTTGAGATTTGAGTTTACTTAAGGCTTTAAATGTTTTATGAAATTTAATTTCCACTCCAAGTTTTAATTACTGTAATTCAGATTATACTGTTGTGCTGTCATGTATAAAGAGAAACCAGTGTCTAGTCACAGCTATACATACATTGTGTAATCATAGCTACAAATAATGTATATGCCTACTGTATATCCTTGTACAGTATAAACAAGAATATTTATTTAAAAAAAAACTAAAAAAACCCAAACTAGCAAAAAAGAAAATTGTTCGTTGGTAAAATAGCAATTTCAAAATTATCCTTTTTTATGATAAATTTAAAATAAAACAGTAAACATTTTCACATTATATTTTATGCACATTTATTTTGATATTCAGATATCTGTTTCTCAGATTGTCTGTTAAAAAGTACCATATTTTGTGTTCCACTTATGGTACACTGCTGAAACAGGGAGGTGTTCTCAAATCATAGTTTAAAGAATCCTCCTGTTCTTCCATTGAAATGCTGTCCAGAATCCCAGTGTGTGTCCTGGGTAAGGGTGTGTGAGGCTGCTCTTGGAAAGGAGGCAGTACCAGTGGAGCCCAAAGGAGCAGGTCCTCTTGCAGAGCAGGAAAAGTGAGCAAGGAGAGGCAAGAGAGCAGCAAGATCAGCCTCATTTATTCAGTATGCTCAACACACTTAAAATGGCTGTATTACAGCTATTTTTTTGTGCCTGGAATTCTTTCATTCTGACATCAAGAGAAATATGTAATTATTTCTGACTGAGACTCAAAGCAGAGATGCAGTGTATAGTGAATGTAAGAGTATTATGTCAATGTGAGTGCATATGTATGTGTGCATTAATAGATTGCAGCTATGGATTTAGCAGCCACTCCCTCCCAGCCTTGCAACATAGATTTTCTTGTTACCCTTAGGAGATTTTAGCTGATATTATGCAACTCACTACAGGTGTCTTTTCTAAAATTGTAATTAGTTTGCCAGACTCTCCCAGGTGAGATTTTTCTCTACACTCTCTTCCACTTATTTAAAAATGAGCAGCAAAAAAAGTAAAAAAGGCTGACACATGGCAGGAAAGTTGTATTTTGACACAGATACATGTATTTCAGCTTTGCTATTGTTTTTGCTAAGTAATTTAGAAGAAATTTTCCCTCGGTTTATGCATTTGCTGGTCCATCCACACGAAATGCTAGAATTGTGATTTTTATTAATGCAAGTAAAATCTTACAGACCTCATATGTACAGGACAGATGTGAGCTTTTTGATACACAGGTCTTGAGACTGCATTGGCTGTATATATGTCTATATGGCTAGACAGACAAATTAATTTTCTGCATTTCTTCTTTTTTTTCCTCCTTTGGAGTACTACTGCAGCAGAAAAAGGATAAGAAAGGATAGTGAAGATACTGGTGTGAAATACTAAGTAATGCAATTTCTGTGCTTCAGCAAGGATTGGGCATAATGCAGGGGATGTATTTTCTTGGATAAACTTCCATGTGTATGTTTTTGGGTAAATTATAATACAGTACTACAGAAAATAGGTCTTAATTATGCTAAATGTGAGTAGGGGTTTTATGTTGATAAAACATAAATTACAAGTGGTGGCATGTAATATTTTTGAACCTGATGGTCTGCCTGTTAGACTGGTGTACTTAATACAGGCAGATAGTGCAGACTGATGATCTTACAACCTCATGCTGATACATAAAAGAAAGTGCAGCTTTGCTAAGAACTTCAAGACCTTTGCTTTGTGGACAGCTATGAAGGAGGATGTCATAGAAATTACCCCCTTGGTCTGCAGCAGAAGGTGCCAACCCTTCAGCACTGCAGCAGACAGATACACAGTGTATTGTGCACCATAGCCTCGGGGGAAACTGTGTGTTCTACTCTACCAGTGGGAAGGAAGGCATTAAAATAATCCTTAGCTTTTGAAGGCAGGGGGTATTGAAGAAAACAAAAATTGAGCAAAGGTAGTCCTGGAATGATGAAGTGTGCAGATTCCCATGCCTTGGGCATCCTACTGCAGTAGCTGTTACAATAACAGAAAAAAATGGTTTTGTCATATACAAGGAGTATGAGCAGTACTCCTTGATTATATGCATGAATAGGAAACATTGCTAATGGGAGCTATGAATAGTATCATACTATCCTTATTCCAAGAGTGGATGTTTGACCACCAGGGTTGTCTAAAAAAAAAAAAGGTGTTTTTTTTCTATTTAAAATTGTTATCCTAGAGTATTAATCAAACCATGCTATTCACAGGATTCACATGTGTAAAATACATGAATGTATAAGTGTTGATTTATTGGTGGATTGTGTGCAGGAAGCCTAGCATGTAGGGACAGTATTCAATGTTCTGCCCAAAGAGGTTATTTATTTGTAAGCCCTGTTCTCCCTTGTAAACTCTCTCAAAGATCAAAAACATGCACTCCTGCTTTGCACTGCTCCTGGAGAAAAGAACCATCTTTACACATAAAGACAGCACCAAATCTGTTGTTCTGGGATAGTGTGTGCCCCAACCTTTAACAGAAACTATATTACTCTTAGAGGAAGTTCAAGATGACACTTTTAAAATAAAGGCCAGCAGTGGAAACTCTTTCCAGAACTTTATCAGGTGATTGCAGAGGTCTACATCTCTTGACTTTAAAGTTGTTTAGCACATACAGAATTTTTCCATTGACATCCTAAGCTCATGTGTGGACCTATAGCAGTTCTTAGGTGGGAGGAGGTCAGTTGTGTCCAAACAGCTTTGTTAAAAATGATGTTTTCCATGGAAAATCCTAAGATGTTGCAAGTGGCTCAAGTATCATAATAGCTGTGATTCATATTATCCTTATCCTAAATTCAAAACTCTGGAAACTAATGGTAAAGGTGAAGGAAGGGTGTTTCTTATTCACAGAATCACAGAATCAGAATGTCTGGTGTTGGAAGGGACTCATAAGGATTATTGAACCAAACTTCCTGCTCCTTGCAAGACTACCTTAAATTTAACTGTATGACTAGGAGTGTCATCCAGATGCTCCTTGAACTCTGACAGCATTGGTGCTGTGACCACTTCCCTGAGAAGTCTGTTCCAGTGACCAACCACTCTCTCAGTAAAGAACCTTTCCCTGCTGTCCAAGCTGAACTTCCCCTGACTCAGCTTCATACCATTCAGACAACAATGCTCCTGTTTTCTATGTAACCTCAACAAAAACTTGCTCTATGGGAAATAGATTGAGGAAAAAAATACTACCATTCTGTAATTGAATAAACACTTTGTGAATGACCAGCAACTTAGTATTTTTACAACTAGAACAATGAAACAAAGTCTAAGGAGGATCTTGGTATTCTTGTTCTTTGTGCTATGAGTGCTATTCTTCTTCTGTGTGCTAGTGATGAGAGCATGGAAAAAAGCTTGCTTTACTACTGAAATAAGATGGCTTTAATATCTAGATGTTACTATTTTGGAAACAACCTTTGGCATTTGCAGATATGTAAGCAGCTAATGAATGACTGGAAATTAGGAAGAATAAAGCTGGTGGAAAAAAAATGAGTCCAGACTGCAAGTGTTTCTGAAAACCTTATGTCCTTATTTGTTCAGAAACTTCTGTGACTCAAAATCTTGACCCAGGAGGAAGCTGGAATCCTGGGATATGTCAGGAAGGGATCTTGTGAAGTCAGCTCTCAGATGACAAAGATCACAGGTCACAGAAAATAGTTTAGGACTAATTTTGCCAAATTTCTGACCTAGAGTTTGGGCAGATTTTGAAAACACTATTGTGTTGTTAGTCCCCTGGGTCTAACCCTGTTACAGATGCATCTCAGTAATAGGTGCTGTACCTAGTCTGTGGATATCCTTTGTCACTTTTTGATTTACTGAGGTAGTCTCATAGGTCATCATGAATTGGATATGCTGCCAATGTGCTCTGTCTCTCTGTTCCTGTCTCCACTGGTGTGTTTTCTAGTGTGTCAGGCTTCAACAATATCCTCACAACATGTGAATTTCTGTGACTTATAGAACTCAAGGAATGAAAATTTTGTACCTAGTCATTACTACTGCTTACAAGTATTTTTGAGAAAGAGCAAATCCTTTCTCAGACACTCTGTAGTCACTTAGATTTTTATTTTCTTTTTGTGTTGTCTTCTTTTTTATTTCTTGAAAAACAAAAATAACTTTGTGGGATCAAGTCTGACTCAACATGTTACATGTAGGGCTTGGATCCAAGTAGTCTTGCTAGGATATTTCTTTTCTTTTATTTCTTGAGTTTTTCACTGAGCAGCTCAAATTCTGTGGCCTCAGCTACCTCAAAATCATGAAAGATGATATGGTTTACCCAAAGCATTTTCGGACAGACAAAGTACAAGAGCTATGCTGGTTTTGAAGAGTTCTGTGTAAGTAACAGTTTTTATGATAAGGAAGAGTTGAGTTGGTGATCAATAAAGGGAGACTCTGAAATCTCATGGTGCAGAGAGCCTGCATTCCAGTTCACTCAGCTTTTGTACACTCCAGATACAAAGGTTTTATGCCTCATGTGTCCACAACAAGAACTAAGCAAATGTCTTTCCTGTACTTCTAGTAGTTGTTTGTCCTAATAGATTTAGAAGGTAAGGTCAATACTGTCTGTACTGGGAAACAGAGCATGGCTTTGGAAAAAAAAACTCCAATGTGTCTCTAACCAAGCAGAGGTGAGTGAGAGGTTGGCCTGTAGTATGTCTAACATAGAATTATAATTAAGCATAACAAGTTCTTCACTTCATATGTCTGTCTTTCTGTCTGCATATTTAGTCCATTTTTACATGGACTTAATAGAGTGTTGGTAGTTGGGAAGGAAGAATTCGAATAGTGGGGAGGGTTAGAGGTGGAGTCTGAAGTTGTTCGTGCTCACAAGAGCTCAGAGAGACATTATCCAACAGCAGTGTTAGGAAGGAAGCCACAGTGGTGTGAGGCTGGGTTTCTTGCACAGGGGGTGCAGTGGACAGTAACAAAAGGGCAGGTATGTGTGTGTTTATAAAAGTGTGCACTTCCCAGGGTAAAACTATGGTGTCCATACATACCCCAGACTGCTACTGTCATCTTCTATAATGCTGTACAAAGGTCTGTATATCTTAGTGTCTGTAGTAAAGGTTGGATTTCCATTTTTCTTCTGATTTCTTTCTGCCAGTTACTTATAATTTTCTTTTAGAGCTGAAATTATCAGGATTTGGTCTGGGTGTAAAAAATATTTCTTTCTTCTTTGGAGCTCTTTCTGAATCACTTAATCATGAGATATCTTTCCAACCTGTCCTAATGAAAAATACTCCACTGCAAATAAAGTTAGTTAAGTACATTTCTTGCAGTGGCTGTCCATAACAGAAGAGAATGTTATTTTAAAAGCAACAACACATTAATAGGCCAAGTATGCAATCATTGTCCTATCACAGCAAATTATACCATTAGTCCACCTTATCTAATCTCTTTGCTACAGACAGCCTAACAACAATTGCTTCTCAGAGCAAAGCAGAAATAAAAAAAAATTTCATGGGCAAATACAGAATAATGTTGCTTTGCTTGTACAGGAAAATTCTTGTTCTTTTCATATGTTCTCTGTACTTTGCAATGAATTACCATCATACAAATTCAAGCATATATTCCCCCCTCCTCAAAGTTGTCTTTGGGTAATCTTATAGGTACACAAACATCAAATCAGTTTATAAAGTGAACTTCTGGCTCAATCACATGTAGTGGGAAGGAGTTCCATAGATTAATTTAACCTGCATACAAGTTTTTTTTTTTTTAATTTTCTGTCATTAATTTATTCAGTTTTGTTTGTTTTAATTTATCTGGTAACAGAATGAAAAAAATCATGTGTCCTTACTTGCTTTATGATCTTTTACATAATCTTTATAACTTCAAAATAATCTTTATGATTACTTTATGGTCTTTTTATCATGCCTCTCTTTTATTTACACAAAAAATTTCAATCCATTCAGTCTTGCTTTTAGTGGAAGTTTTTCCACATTTCTGCTAATCCCATCACTGATCTCTGAACTCCTTTTACCGCTGTTAAATTTTTCTGGAGATACACAGACACTTCAGAGTTGAACACACTGTTCTCAGTGGAACTGTATGATCTTACTGTCCCATGCCTGGTGCATCCAAAAATATAATCTGCTTTAAACAAATCCCGTTGCAGTCTGTGCTGGAAATATGTTGCCTTTCATTACATGCTTCTTCCCACGCCCCCCCCCTTCAAACTGATGCTGAAGTGTCCCAGAGTGGCTACATTTAATTTAGACACCAGTAACGTGTTTGATTGGTTCAAATTATTCCTTCTAATACACATTTTCTTGGATTTATCTGTCAATACTGAGTTTCTTGTGCATGCTCAGCTAACTTTGAAAGTATCTGGCATTTCTCACAGTTCTTTGGCGGGTCTTGACTGTCATGAATTCATTTATGACTTCTGCAGGATCAGTCCTAGTTTGCAGTTAGAAGACACAGAGTTAATTTTTGTTCTGTTAAATGCCCTGTTAGTTCATCTAGCTTGTTTTCTCTCTCTGTCAGTTTTTAATCCATGAGATTTTTTGCCCCTACATTACGTGGTTAGGCTTCTGCATAGCCTGAGTGGAAAAAAACCTCCAGCTCTGAATTAACCCATGGAGTAATTAAATTCCTCTTAATATTAGGAGAGTGAGAGAAAGAAGCATCTCCTTGTGCCCATGTCACATTGCCTGTCTCTTCAGACAGCTCCCTGTTGCTTTCCCACATGGATTGCTGTACCTAGTGGCTTGTGTTGCAAATGTCTGAAGGCAATTAACTATTTGCTGAGCGTGAAGAACAGAAATAGCTAATTAACCAGCTATCTGCAAATATTAACCCCAGATATTTATTCACTGATGCAAAATAGAAGATGCTTTTTCTGCATGGGGACTACAGAGCTGAGGCATAGCTGCAGTTGCCTCTGTAGTGTGCTCGTTTTGTACTGTTCAGTGCTAACTTTAATGTATTATTGATTGTTATTAAGGGATACCATGAAATACAGATGGGATGTCTGTTGTGGTTGAACTCATACTGTGGGAACTATGTTGACTTTTAGATTGTTCTGGCCTTCATGCTGCTTGGCATTAAAACCTTTCACATTAGGGTTTAGAAGAGAAAGAAATATATAGTAACTTGTTACCCTGTGTGTAGTGTGAAGTAATGTGAAAATACGATGCCAAATTCCCTCCCCACCGAGTCAGCACAAAATTTGAAATGAAGTACTAATTTCAGAACAAGCCAGGAAGTTCAAATTCCCTGTGTGACTGTATATAAACACTAGTTCAGGACAGTCAATACCTGAATTTAAATTAGCTATGCTACCTGCCAGTACAAGTGCTAAAAATGGAGGGATTAGGGGTCTGATTTTCTAGAATGCTGAGTCCTAGTGGCTCCTTCTGGCAGGGTCTGTTTAGCATCTAGGATCCAAGGTCATGCTCATGAGTGACTGGCACCTCTGTGCTGACTGCCAGCCTCCATCCTTGCACAGCCTTCTTGGCTGGATGTATTGGCTAGTTTGAAATACACAAAAATTGCATCAGAGGATCAATTACTGCTGAAATGTCACTACTGAACCCTGTAATAGTGCTAATTAGTTAAAGCAAAAGAGGCACTTATCTTGGCAGCAGATCACTGATTTTTTTTTTTTTCCACAAAATTAGGTTTGAAATGCTTTACATTCTCTCCCTTCCTTTTTTCTGGAGAAGTTTAAGTATATATATGTTTAGGTTTTTTTATTTTTCCTTGTTTGTTTCCTATGCCCTCATAAAAAGAAATACTTCTAAATGCATCTCACTATGTCCAGCAACTTCCATCTTAGAATAGCTTACTTTTGTTTGGAGCTCTTAAAGAGGCTATTAGTCATTGGAGAAAACTTGAAACAAGGAAATGTATGACAAACACACAGTCACAGGACAGCCCTCTCTAATTTTGGCTCAGCTCCCTTTCTGCCATTAATGGGGCAAAAAAGGAACTGGAGATCTGATGCAAGTTTGCTGCCCTGGGGGAGGGCAGAGTTATTCTGCATGTGTCAGGGAGTCCCTGGCAGGCAAGGAGCCAGCTGAGTGTGCCCTGTCCTTCCCACCACGCAGGAGAAGGACCAGCAAGGGCAGTAGCTGGAGTACATCTGAGAGTGTCTGTGATGGGAGTGAAATCCCTGCTGCACAGGGAGACCTGGGGAGCTCCCAGGCAGAGCTGGCTCAGGGGGATGCTGGTGGCTGCAGAAAACTTTTTATCTGCTACAGAAAGGCAGTGACTGCTGTCACAGGCTGTAGGGTCTCACTGCAGTCTTGTGGTTTGATCCCCTGCTCAGGTAGGTTTCATTTTTCTTATGTTCACCTTGCAGGGAGCCTTTGATGCCTAAAGAGGCTACCTGGAACAGAGGCTAGACAGTGTTAAAAGAATAAAGTGGGTATTTATTAAAAAGCCTTCAAAGGATACACCTTGGGCAGTACAAGAGCCTGGCTGAGGCTACACCCAAGGTGGATCCAACATGGACCCAGCATGGACAACCAGTCAGGAGTTTTCACACTTTTATAAGTTCTGGTCCATTTACATATTTGGGTTAATTGTCCAATTATAGCTTTGGGTTCTGCAGTCTCATCCTCCCAGATTGCTCTCCTCAATTCACTGTTTATACTTTTTGGACCTGAAGCTGTAATGGTGTCCTTGGTTCTCAGGCAGGAAAAGGATTGTTTTGTCTTACTAAACTGTGAAGAGAAATTGCTAATACTTTATATGAAGTTCAGAGTCACACACATCAGTGCACAGAATCTCAAAATTATAAAAGCTAAAATGTAAACATCACCTTCCTGGGCTGTGTCAGTGTGTTCTGGGCTTGATGAACCACCACAGCTCTTTCCCAGCACCAGTTGTTCTTTTTCAGTGTTAAAACATGCACGAGGCTCTCATTCACACATCCCATCCCCCAACTTTTCCCCCAGCATTTAGTTTTTGGTGAGGATTATTTCCTCACTATCCCAAAAAGATAAGATTCTCAGCTGCCAGTGGCATGAGCAGAGTCTGTGAGGTTTCTTTAGTATGAGACAGGTCATATTATTAAGCAAAAGTCTAAATATTTGCTGAGATTCAGGAAAAAACAGAGGAGTTTTGCTGGTTTATATCCTCTGCAGAATTCTTTTGAAGCTTTAAAACCATTGTTTGTTTCCTATTAAAATGGTGATGAGAGGAAAGAGGCAGGGAGGATGTAGGCCAAATCCATCTTTGTTGCAGTATTGCTGATCTCAGTATTACTCCAAGGATAGAGAAGTTTTCCAAAACGACAGTGTTTCTTAACTCTGTCAATGGACTGGGACATGGCTCTCCTGTGGTTTGACTACTGTGGTTTGTCACTACTGTGAAAAATTATCCAGTTCAAAAAGTCCTGTTATTTGGGTAATTTCTTGCTGAAATTGATGGTTACTGTTCCTGTTTTTCTCCCAGAGTTTATTTCTAGGGCTTTCCCATTTGTGCCTGGTGTTCTAGATAAAAGGCTAGACACAAAGGCAGAGTTAGAGAGACTGCTTTGCAATGAGGATGTGTAAAAGAGGAGAAGATGTGAATTTGGGGCTGTTTTTCCTCTCATGGAAGCAGTTTGTCTGTGATACAGTGTGAGTTGATACAATGGATACATCTCCTAAATATCTTTTACAGATGAAACCAGGTTACTGGGTATTGATAACCATGACATACTTTGTGGTTGAGCATACACGCTAGAACACCTCATTTATAGCCCATTTCTCCTCCTAAATTATTCCACATTTGTGAGCATTTTTTAAGCAGCTGCTATTTAAAACCAGAAAGCCTCCACCCTAAAAGGCCCCAACCTGTCAGAAACATTTCCTCTCTTGCCTGAAGCTTGGAATTTTACTCCAAAATGCCAGCTCCCTCAGGAGTGTGCATAGTGTCATCCTTGCCTTGTGGTTTACTCTTTGCAACCTCAGTTGCACACACAACCATTTTTTACCACCTCACCACTTTCTACTTCCTTCTCTACCAACATCTCTACGTGTCTGTTTTTCACAGTGCCATTTGCACCTAGATTTCTGCAGCACTTAACCCAATTTCACTCTTGCCAAGCCCTAGACTCCTTCATATTTTTCTCCTTTTCTGCCAATAACTTTATTTTCCACTTTCTCTTGTGTATGAATGTATTTATGTACATTGTCATATATGCATTTCTATTTATCTGGGATGATTTGGATAAAAATTTGTCTTGAGCATGAGTTGGCTGCATTGTTTCAAGTAATTAAGAGCTAGAAAAGGTATATTGAATATCCCACAGGAAACTATCACGTATTTTAAACCCGCTGCATATTTTGCTTTAGGAAAAATATGTCAGAAATTTGTAGGGTTCTCTCTATTAATACTCTTTTTTTCATATGGCTGCCTGCACCAAGCCAAGCCCCAGTAATATTAAGGGGGAAAAATGCTGCTGTAACTTTGTGACTAATATATTTTAGAAACGTCTTACATTTTTCCTGTAATAGCTTTTCCATACATAGTAGCATTTCAGTTTGAAGGTCTGACTTCTCAAAGCCTATCAGAGCTAAAAACAAATGCCAGCATTCTGTCAAAAAGCTGGAAACTTCCCACCTCCAATGCTCCAATGCTTTTTCAGACTCAAAGATCATAAGATTAACACACCATTGGTAAAAGGCCCATCCTGGGTGTTGCCTCAATGTAATCTGAAAGGAAATTTTTTTGTTTGAAAGCAAGGAAGAAATCAAACTAATGACAGCTGATTTAAGCTAACTGGGCTGGGAGCATTAACAGTAATTACTCTTGGAGACAATTTTAGAACTTGTTTCAAGTATGGAGATTTTGTTGACACTGCCATCTGGGACTCAGCTGGGAATTCTCTGAAGACCATGCTCCTCTACCTTTCACATGACAGGTGTAGAAGTGTGCCTTGAGCAGTCAGAGTGCCCTTTGTGAAGAGTGCTGGGTCTCTGCTGGGTTCACATTGATAGTACAAAATCTTCCATGCGGTATCAATAAGGCTGGGATAAAACACATAGCATATAATAGTTCCAGACCATGGTCTTTCATTCTTTTTAAAGTGCAACCACTGGGGCTACATATAAATAACTATCTGGCTATGTAAAGGGGTCAGATCAGGGCTTTGATATTCACAGTACATATCCTGATGGGACTGTGTTGTTGTTTAAGTAGGGTTAATTTTTGTCTCAACTCCAGCAAATGGTAAATTTTCCATTCAACTTGGTGGAACTAAGATTTCACACGTGACACTTAAATCTGTGCTATATAAAGCTTTGTATAAATACATCTGTATATAATATATATCACAAGCATGTACAAATGTGTTTCTGTATACTTTAACCAATTACATAAACTGTGTTTAAATTGTCTACTATGCAGATGCCTAGAATGAGCAAGCTAAAAAATCTGGGTAGAGGTAAAACACTCAGAGAATGCATTGGGAACATGCTTTTCACAATTGTAATTTTGAGAAGTTTTGTTCCCTTTATCAGTTGCCTTTCTCTACTATAAAATCACGTGGGATCTTTTTTCTAGTTGCATCAATTTTCAGCTACAAATGTTTTACATTATAAAACTGTGTAAAACAGACTAAAAATTGTGAAGTGTAAGAACAGATAATCTGGAGACTTAAGTGCTTTGGGCAAACTTCTCTTGCCAGCTTTCAGAGATACAGAGGGAGTCTGTGTTTGAAACCCCTCATCAGAGCAAAATGAACATTTTAGTGTTCTCGGACATAATATCAGGCTAACGTGCTCCCTGAGTGACATCCCGTACATACTGTATAATTGCCAGCCTGCTTCTCCAAGTGCCTTGAAGATTACATTTTTTTAATGTCCCAATATTAATAACCAGATGTGATCTTCTTCCTGCCCAGGGGTCAAGCTAGCTGGCCAGGTCAGGCTGTTTGTCTGTGTGCACAGACTGTGAAGTCTATTCAGAATGACAGGTATGGGGGGGGAGGCGGGCAGGGTGTTAACCTCAAGACCACCAAAAGGGAGTTCTCCCTGCTGGGAACAAAGACCAGCAGGAGCTTCAGCCTTTTTCAGTACTCCTGGGATTTTAACCAATTGAACAAAAGATGATGCACAGCTGAAGAAATGCTCTTCACAGCTGATACATAATTTAAGATGTTCAGTTACAAACAACCGGATATGTATTTGTGATTTCATTGGAGCACAGTCCAATTATCTGCAGTCAGTTAATATTTTTGTATGAGTAGTTTCTGTGTGCTGCTTTATATGCTCAGAAGACACTCAATTGCCAGAGTTTGAATACACACTAGCCTTGAAAATAGCCCTAGTACTTAAAGAAATAGCATTAAAACACCAGCAGTTGCTATGGGGGGTTTTGTACCTTCTAGTTAATGTTTGCCAGTCTATGTATAGATTATTTTATAATATGATATAGTTTCATTAAACGTGAATTATAAAAACATTTACTCTTCACTCTCTCTTTTTTTGAGACAAAAAAAAAAAAAAAATCAAAAGTAGAAGCTATTTGTTTCCTAATTGATTTTCTACGTTAGTTGTTCATTGAATAGATAAGTAGTGCCTGTGATATTTGATTACAGAGCAAGGCACCCATTTAACCTTCCGTTCTTTCCTGGCCAGGATTTCAAATACAATACAACGTACCTCCCTTAGGCTCAGTAGGATTAGACTGCTAGCAGTAATCCCTGATGCTATGAAATAGACCTGATAGAACTTCAACTCACTTGTTTAGGATTATGCTCATGAATTTCAGTCGTCTAGTAGTATTAACCCTTTGGGATCTGTTTTGGTTTATGCTGCTATAAATAATAAAACATTGTAACAAACAATAACATATACATATCAAAACTTATCTGTGTGTTTAAAGAATTCTCTTTTCCTTGGTGATTAAAGTATAAAATTCCCATTGAAATGAATTTAACTTCTATAGCATAAATCCTCAGAGTTTATTTTAATTCTAATTTTCGGGTGCCTTTTACAGTTCAACAGTTTCTTTAAACAGATTGGTCTCAATTTGTGTATTGCTTTTTAAAAATTGTTTGGATAAAGTTTAGTTCTCAAGGTTGCATTGAAAGGGCAGACAAGTGATATCTGCTAACTACAGAGCATCAGTGCAGAATCTCCCAGGATAATGACTTGAATGCAAGCATGGTCCTGTGGTAAAGAAGAGGGTTAGTGACACCTGAGCTATCATTTCCAGGCTTTTTTTGATTATAGCAACAATGGGCAAAACTGACTTATGATGACTTATGCCCTGAGCTAAAAACAGAGTAAGACTGCCACAGCATTTCTGATGGACCATGAGATCATGGTGTGCAAAAGCATTGTAATCACTCCAGATTTGGACTACTCTTTTGAACTGGTGGCTCCTATTTAAATGCTGATTTTTAATCTGGTCAAATCACTATAGGGAATAACTCTATACTAGCAATAAGAAGGAACAGATATTTTCTTTCTTTCATTTTCAGCATCCTAATACCTACCAATGAAATAAATATTGTTTCCTATTACCAGTCTCTTAAACTGTTGAAGCTTTAGTTCAAAGACTCATTAAATATTTATGTGCACAACTAATTATACTGATCATTGAAATGAATATATGTATATGTTTTAGAATATTTGATGCCAATTACAATGAAAGATTGTGGAGAGTTTGACTTGGGAACTCTAACCTACTCTTAGCAGAAGATAGAGTCAAATTTGGACTGACTGAATATGCACATTAAGGCATCAATTGGTGAAACTACTGCCACTTCAATACACCTGCATGTGGAATTGCTGTATTTAAAGGCAAGATGACAGGCAGAATCAGTGCTACTAGCTGCACTTCATGACAGAGGCATCAGGGCAGTTCTTTACCCTTTAGACACTATTAAAGCATGCCATTACTGTAGATCTGTTGGATACTCCTGATACATCTGATGATAAAGTGGTATTGATGAATAGCTGAAGGCCATGAGAGCAATAAATGAAGTCACTCTTGAGTGATTCCATTATTTTTTTCCAGGATGACTAGGGAGTGAGGGTAGTTTGGGGTGGTTTTTCATCAGCCCAGTGGTTCACTCATGTACTCCCATGTGGAGCATTGCTGGGTTCTAGTCTGTCACCCTTCTTGATTAACATATGCCCAAGGCCATTACAGGAGAATCATCTGTGCTTGAGGTGTGAGTGTCTCCATGATGCAGATGATTTTCATCTCCGCAGCCATGTCACTGATTTGATGGCAAAATCAATTGTTTGACTCTGTATCGTGCCAGCCATGGGGTTTGGATATAGCAGCTGTGTTGGAAACTGGGGTCCTGCTGATGGGATGCACAGGTGGCAGGAATGGCCAGGGCAGCACCACATAGCACCCACACTCTTAAGCCATGCTGATTCTGCATGTGGTAATCCAAGGAGTGATAAGCATCCCTTGCTAATTTCTGTGTATATATATGGCTGGTTGCTAAATGGGTGTAGATGTTGCTTCTCTTTCAAAGTGGCTTCTCTCAAGTTGTTTTTTTTTTGGTCTTAGAAATATCTTCCAAAAGCTGTGCCCAGTCCTGCTGCTGAAACCTAGAGGCAGTTGCAATATTTAATATATTTCAACTTTTGTACTTTGTTGGTTAGTTTTGGTTTGACACCTGGTATATTTCTGTTCCCTGATTGATTGCAAATGTACCATTAGAAATAGGCTGTTTCGTGAATGCTAAGTTTACATATTCAGAATGTGTTTTCCCTGGATATTCTGCAGTATGTGTTTAAACATAGCTGTTTCTGAAACAAATTCCTTGCTTAGGTCAGCAGATTTAGTATGGAGAAATTCATGGAAAGCAAACAGCCAAGAGGTGGGGCATGGAAGGAACTAATTCAAGAATTTCAGATGAATACAGCCAGTATTTTCCATCTCTCCATTTGATGCTTTAATTCTAAATGCAGAACTTGCAGAACTTAGTGGTCTACAAGTTGCCACCTTCAGATTTGCTGAGAAAAGAGAAGTAAACATGTAAAGTTTGATGAGATTTGAGCTGCCAGGAATATAACTGTTGATCCATTAGCCAGTTTTTCTGACAGCAGGTATTTTGCAGATGCAGTTTCCGTTCTGTTCCAACTCTCTCAACTCGCCTCTAGTTGCAGTTTCACTCTGTTTCAACCTATAAAGACTGAAGTGAATCAGACCCCAATTCTCTCTGAAAACCTCACTTCATATACATAATTCGGATCAACTAACAGTGCCCTGGGCTAAATCCCAGAAGATGCTGTATTTTCAGAGAGTTGTTGGCAAATGAAGAATTTGCTTCTCATTTTCTTGATCAAAAAATTTCAATTTTCAATCATTCCACCAATTATCAAGTTGTCCTTCAGTTTCTTACAGGGTAAAGGGAAGACAGAGTGGCCATATTGGGAGAGTTTGTTCTTAGGTAAAAAAAAATTTTGATGCCTTGGGTAACACTACTATTTATTAATGTGCATTTACTTAGCCAAGCAAAAAAAGGTTGTGTGTGTGTGTGGTGTGTGTTAAGGGAATCTTATTAAGTCTAAATAAATAGACTGTAGAAACCATGGTAATACTTTTCACTTCTGTAAAGCCTTTATTCAGAGGCTTTCAAAATGTTTTAACAATGTTAATTAAATTCAGTGCTCCTTCATTCTGTGTTAGCCTAAGTGCATATAGGACCATCTTCATGTACATACTGGTAGAATGGAAGAAAGCTCGTGTTCAACTGTGTGCAGCAGCATTGCACTGCGAGTATTTTCAAGGCAGGTGAAAAAAAAAGAAAGCTGTGTTCAAGTGAAACTGCACAGGGAATTACCTGTAGGTAGACAAAACATAATTACAAGTTGAAATTTGGCCAGGACATTTGTCTTAACACTCTTCCTCCTTTGAAAAAAAAAAAGTGCCATGTACTTAATAAGTTTATTAAGTACAATCAGTTGTGAAATCTGTTCTTTGTTTCAACCAAAAGGAAACACTTCCTAACAGGACGGTGCTGTTAAACACCAAGCTAGGGCACTGACTCATTGCTAATTTGGACAGAGAGCACCATCAATGAATTGCCAAAACTCTTTTTTGTACCGCTGGTGTTTTCCTTGGAGATCTCCTCTCCGAGTTCTGACCCTGCCTTAGCCTGTGAGATCTGAGGGGATCACAGCACAAGGTGGTATGGCTTAGGGCTGTATATAAAATGATGAAGGAGAGAGTGAAACCCAGCCATGTGCTCCCTTTACTTGACACTGTGGTAGGAGAGGGAGGTGGCATTCAGTGAAACTCAGAGCTACTTGTTTTTTTTTCTACAGTAAATAATCAGCCTGTGAAATTCACTGCTGCAGTGGAGGTTATCCGGATAAACAGTTTATCAGGATTTTTAAGAAGGATAAGGGCATGAACATTAATGATGTTTCTGATTATGTGGGCTAAAACAAAAAGACAAGAACGTTTCATTCTCTATTATTATTGTTAAAGTCGGGATATAAACAGACTGTCTTCCAGGGTCAGGCAAGGATCCCATCCCTGTCACACTGCACATTCATTTAGGCTCTCTAAGGGCTTGTATTTGTACCCTGCTTTTTTGTGGATCTGACATTAGCTGTTGGCACAGAGAGCACGTTGGAATACCTGGGCCAAGGGGATGAATCATTGTGTTGCTCCTACCTTTCCATCTCTCTGTCTCCCTCAGTGACTGTTCTCAGAGGACAACATTAGACTTCAAAAATGAATACGAGAACTGAGTGTTTCAAATGTAAATAAGATGCCTTTCTGTTCACAATTTGAGTCTCGCTAAGGAAAGGTACTACTCCAACAGTAAACAACCAAATCTGCATGTCTGGGTTATTTTGTTTCTCTTTGTCAGTTTATCACTCAACGTGGGAGTGTCTGTGTCATAATTAGTGATTCATTTATTTAATTTGGAAGTACAAACAATAGACAGAAAGGGCCATTTGACAACTAATTTATTTGTTTCTGCTCAAAGAGCATGGCAAAAAGTTTGCCTTCAGATGTGCATTCATAGACTGTGGATTTGCATTTGACTAATAATTCATCAGCATTACTCCATAGATAATTTGATACCCTTAGAACAGCATGGAAAGGTTCAGGGTTTGAATAAATTTTTTAAATTTAGATGACTATTGGAAACTCTTGGATCATTCTAAGACCAGTCATGAGTCAGTACCACACAAGATCTCTCCACGTATGTAGGAAGCAAAATTTTATCCCACCTCTTGGAAGAGGATGAAGCATCTGCAGCCTGGCTGCTGTGACAGCTAGTTCTGCAGAATGCAGGTGGCACCATGTGAGATAGGGCTTGACTCAGGTTACTGGTTTTCACTGCAGTTTTGTAGGCATCACAGCAACATGTTAACTCTGCGTGCTGGCTATTATTAATTGTTCTGTACACTCTGCTCCCAGCAAGTATTAGGAAGACAAACTCCAGTGTTGTGAATGTTATGAGCAGAATAAACAACCCAGGCTTACGGAGGCTGTGTGCAGATCGCTGTCTTGATCTTGACACAGCAATCCTCCAGCCATGGCCAGTCAATCCCTTGTGGAACACGGTCTGGAAGGGAATAGGGGAAGCTGAGGTAGCCTTGTGCTCTGCAGGGATTTGTCCCCATACAGGGCTGGGAGATGGCAGGGTCCAAGATGACAGAGTCCAAGATGCACTTGGACTCTGCTAGAAGCACCAGTGTTTTCTGTACTATAGACAGAGTGTGAGAGAGCAGAAGATTTGAATTGCAACAGAGGGATCAGTCTTCTTTAGGGAGAGGCGTGTTGTTCAGCATGGTATTTTTCACATTTCCCTGTCTTCTCTTTCCCTGCAGAGTATTAATAATGTATTGGAGAATTCACAGACTTTAGTATGTCAGTGGGACTAGAAGAAAAGCTGTAGGAGGGAAAGGTTTTGCTTGACCCAAAAGAAGAGGAAAGCTTCTTCTGGTAGAAAGAAAGAAAATACATTGATTATTTGAGGAAAGACCTCAAAGGGAAAATTGAGATGTGAATTTTTCCAGGCATCCAGGCTGTGATGGTGAGAACTACAGAGGAAAAAACGTTATCCCAAACAATACTAGGCAGACCCTGGAAGGTAAACCGATGTGGAAGTCAGTCAAAGGCTTTCAAATAAAAGCTTCTTCAAATAAAGTCCAAGTAGCAATAGAAACAAGACTACTGCAAAGTGAAAATGAGAATGAAGCAGTTTTATTAATACTGTTCAGTGAATGAACGAACATTTAATAGGTTTTTAACATATCTTCTTCACATATCTCTGCAAAGAACTGTAGTAAGTAATACTGGTATTACAAGTTAGTAATTGTAAATATTAATTGTAATAACATTGTAATGTAATCACTGTAATGTACCTTTTAAAATCAAATATCCTAGTAGAGGAATCAGATTTTTCTTTGTTATTTCTAGTCTTAACCAGAGGTGTGTAGAAGGGGGAGGGTATAAGGATTATTTTAATCCCCAAATCAGACATGGGTATGTGAGTGGGCACTGGCATGCAGACCAGCTAAATCTATTATTTTGAAGCAATGTATAGTATCTCCAAGTATAGACAATGATAAATAACATTGACCTAAAAAAGGAGTGATTTTAGGCTACCTTCAAATCCAACTTCATGGAAGTCTGGAAATAGAAGTTGATTTTACTTTAGAGTCACACTGTATATATGGGTCATTAGGTGATTTAATATACTTAGAAGTGAGATGCCCATTCTCTTAGTCAATTTTTCCCTTTGTCTTATACATTGTCACAATAACCTAGAATAAATTAAAAATAAACATATAAATTGCATTAAAAACAGAACATAAAATAGTATTTACACTTATTGATCACGTCCCCAGAAATCTGAACCACAGCTGTTGGGAGCAAACAAGCATCTTCCTAACTCTTTCCTTTTTACAACTGTCCTTTGAATCAGGGATTCAAACCTGAAATAACACAATGGCATTAGGAGAGTCTCAGAGAAATTATTCACTGGATACTGACAGTGTCTTAGAGTTTTTTTTTTCTGTTGTGTGTGTTTTTTTTCCTTTTCTTCTTTACTTTTTTTCTCTTCTATAGCAGTGGTACTTTTAGGTTTTACTTGAAAGATTTTGGTGGTTCGGACAAAAAGGAAGCTTTTGTCTCAAAGGCTTGCAGTTCAGCCTTTTCAATAGAAAAGGGTTATTTTCAGAAATATTTTAAATTTTTTAATAATAAGCAATGAGCTAGGTTTTTAGAAAATATGGCTGATATAGCCACTATATAAGCAATAATATAATGAAATAAAAAGTCTGTCCTCCACCACCTCTCCTATGTTATGCAGTAGTAGAAAGTGGAGTTTCTTTTTTCATGTGCATGTCCAGGTCACATTCTTTTCCCCTCAGTGATTGTAATTAAGAGTTTATCTTCCAACTGTTACACAATATCATGGTCCCCAAAAACTCAGCAAGGAAAGCTCAACTCTTACCAAACATTTGCTAATAAGACACTGGTTTTCCCTGGTGTTTTGGGGTTTTTTTCCCTTTGTTTATGGAGATGCCAAATTACATATCCAAATAAGTACTTGAAATATGCTTGGTAAAAGTTTATTAATAGATGCCATTACTATAAGTCCTCATGTGTGCCCCTTTGAAAAACAGTGGTCACTTATTAAAGACTAGAGACGGAACAATTTCTTGAATAAAGTTGTTAATAAAGTACATCAAGGTTTGTTTCTATTAGTATTGGTCCATGAATACTTCATCTGCTAATTTAGGGTTTAGACATATTTAGTCATATGAACCTTCCAGTCTGAAATAGGTATGTGCCTTATTATTATTATTATTTAAACACTGACCTTTTGTATTTAGAATATATTTATAAAACATACTTGTCCTCTTCATAAAATTAAAAACATCTGCTATGGCTTTTCAGTTAAAATGTTGTGGACTTGAAAGTCTGGTGATAGGTCAGTCTGCCATTTTGAATGGCAATTAAGCTGACAGTGCACCCTGTACCAGTGAGACTGTGAAAACAAACAAAAAAGGCAGATGGTTCATTTAGTTTAGTAATTGTAATTTGTTGTTCATTAAAAGCAATTCCCACACAGGCATTCACTATGCAGATGGAGTATATGGAAAATTTTATTCTGCCAACCTGTCGTAATAATTATTTTTGTTAGTGTAATTTGCACCGACATTTGATAGGCAGTTGATTAGAGCAGTATGGTTTCATCAGAATTAAAATTAATTACAAATTTTGCTGCTTTCATTAGTGTGCTTTTATAACTATCATGACCAAGCAGCAGGGGTTTGGCTCTGAAATACTGAAATCACAGCAGCATTTGTTGTGTGGAGCTTTTTTTTCTTGAGATGACTGAACCTTTTAATAAGGGTTTTTGTTTGGATGAGGTCTTTTTTATACTTACAGAAAATGAAAATTAGTGGCAAAGTTGTTTGGATAATTCTAAAATATGCTTGTAATGGAGGAATGTGCAGAGTTCAAATTTAGTTACTAAGCTTGATATGTTTTTTTCCATTTTCTTATATGTAGTGATAGCATTGTAGCTCCAGACATTCTGGTAAGTAGAGAGAAACCTTATGGCCAGTAATAGAAATGTCCTTACAGATAAAACAGCTTCATTTGCTAATAGGTTTTTTACAGGGATATTGTCTTCCCTTTAGAGTATAAAATGATGTTAAATAAACTAAAAAAGAAGGAAAGTAGTGCCCTCTTTATGATTAGAATTACCGAGCTGCTTATTTTGATAATCATGATAAAATAGTTATCTTCTAGATGACTCAAACTGCAAAGAAATTCTTCAAAAATAAATATTAGAACATCTTGGTACAGACATAGACAGGCAATTCTCATGGCAAATCTGAAGGGCTAAGTGCAGCATGGATATTTTACCTCAGTACATGGTATAGCACTTCTATCAACCTGCAATATTAGGAAGTAGATAAATGTTGAATGTAAAATACAGAATACAGTCCTATGAGCTTCAGTTTGCTTTTACTCATTTATATCCTGGTATTTTTGGTGGCTCTGTGAGGGTTTTTTCTCCATTGCAATTTAATATTGGTAAGGCAGCAGAACAGACAGTGAGGGTTGGTGTACTTGTCCTATTCAAGTCAGGGGCAGGTCCATCATTAATTTCAGTTGTTCCATGTAACCTATGGAAAAAGCTAATATTTTAGAGAAACAGACAAATAATCAGTACTGGGTTACAGCCCTTTTTTTCTTCTAGAGACTAGGGTTATTTTATGTTAAAATTCTTCTTCGTCTGAGGTACAGTACCCTCTGGGGTCTAATTCCCCTTAGAATTCCCTCAGAGCATGCTTGACCTACTAATTTTCATTAATACATTTTTCTTTCAGAACCTTTAATTTATAGAATTATCTGTATCTAGGAATGAGGCTGGGAAAAGGAGAGAAACTCTTCTGTCTGTAACTTGACTCTAGTTTCTGCAAAATATGAGCAAGACAGTGTTTATTGTAGTCAGAAAAATAGTTGGCATGATTGTGCGTAAGTGAAGAATCTCTGGATTGTCTCAAAGTGTTAGCTGCCCATTTGCAGACAAGCAAGCTTTTAGTGTGCAATTTAGGTCAATGGATGGAGGGGAGAAGATGTGTTTAGGCGACAGATTTTAAATCACCATAGTATAAATATGCTTCCCTTTTCATCCGGAATTTGCTTTCTTTCAAGGTAATTTAGTGGAGCAGACATGCACTTATGCCTGTCTTTGTAATTTTAGGGATTAGGATAGTGAGGATTAAATGCTGACCCTTAATCTTCAATATCAACTTTAAGAGCGAAATATAATATGCAAATGGAATACCTTCATTTTGTGTTTATATATTTTAATCTCTGTAATTTAGTTTTAAGAAGATGGAAACTCATCTTTGCCTTATTTATTTTGAATCCCAAAGCAAGATGCCATTAAAATCTTTATCCCTGTATCTTAGAGGATAAATGTTTATCCTTTAGGGATTAAAATATAATTTTTTAAAAAAATGAGTTTAACCTAACACTCTTACATCAGTCCAAGAGTTGTGCGTGTCTGATTTAAATGTATCCTTGAGTGTCATGTCAAACATTGATAACAGGGAAAAAATCATCATATGTTTATTTTCAAAAATCAGTGAATGAAGTTTACATTAACAGAAATCAATTGGTTAAGTGCTCAACAGATCAGTTTTGATCTGTTCATTTTAAGCTTTTCCTGAAAATTCTGGATATATTCAAAGAACAGAACTTGAAGAGACAGAAAGAGAGAGTATTTATAAAGATTAAATATTCTGCAATTATAAACAAGTAGGATATCTCAACCACTACAAATGATTGATGCAGTATTAAGGAATCAGATCAAACTGAATTATGAAATATGAAAAACTGGAAAAAATGGATTTGTTAAATAGTCTTCTTTTGGTATTAATACTAGCAATGACCAGTTGGATGCCCATATAGATGTGATCTTAAAAAAAAAAGTTTATTTTCACATCACCATTCCTAAAACATTTTTCAGTCAGGCTGTCTTATTGATTGCTGTTATTATCTGTATGTCTCCTTTCTCCATTTTTGCTGATCTTAACCAACATGGCACTTTGAAGGTCTCGAATAATTTTCAGCTAATTTAAGATTTCTTCTCACCGAGGATTTAGAGCAGTCCAGTATGAGCTGTACTTTAGAAGTCTGTATCATTAAATGGTAAATGAATAATAGCAATGCAGTGCATTCCTGCCCAGTGAGTCATCATCCAAGGACCCTATTCTGACAAGAATAGTCTTACAAAGAATACTTTCTTCTGTGACGAATCTTTCAAGTATTTTGATGTCCTTTGGAGAGTAAGGTACAACCTGAACTGATACAACTGTCAGAATGTGGATGGGTGAGGATATTGTGAGAGCTGAAGCACAGCCTGAGCAATGTAAAGGTAAATAAAAATCTTACATATAGACTGTGTTTGTGTTGTGGCTTTAGAAGTTGCATTGGATTGCTGCACATGGTTTGCTAGGAATCACCTAAAGCTTCTAACTGTTACTTACAGATTAATTCCTTGAGAAATATTGAGGAAGTAAGTAACTCTGTTCAGAGTTCTGTCTCTCTGTCTTTGGGATGATTTCTGGCCCTGAAGTGGCTCAGAGGAAAATTTTAAAAATGGGTCTTTAGGGATAGAAACTTGCTATCATGTCTCTCTCACACCTTATAACAGTGAGAATCTGATTTGTGTCCTTACCATTCTGCAACACTTCTGTAAAAGCCAAAAAGATCTGGATTTTACAATAAATTTCATTTTTTGTTAATTTTCCCCAGTTGTATTGAATGGGAAAGACCATACCGCAGAGTAAAAGTACAGTTTCATTTTCATTACAGCCCAGTAGAGACCTAACAATTGCCAAGAGATTTAGTCCTGCTGTACTGATCTACACCTGAAAGATTTTGAAAGTGCTCAGTAAGAAAGGTCAAGAAAAAGAGATATTACATGCTAACCTATTGCCAAAAGTAGTCAAGAGGCATACACAGTATTTGAAGGCCCATTAAAAATGGTAACTTGCATATCAATAAGCCATCTTGGCAATTTGTATTTATGCTAGACTTACCTGCATATTTCAACAGGCACCAGGATATCTAATAGTGGACAGTTAGTCTCTCCATCAAGGATCATATTATACTTTCTAAAAGTTTGTCTGTGTTAATGGAGTATATCTAGAGGATCACACACTGTTACAGATGACATACCTGGAGGTGGATTTTTCTTGATGTTTTCCGCTAATTTCATGTTATATTAGGCTTAAGATGTCAGCAGCAATGTCCTCCTATGCAGAAAGAGAGTCTATTTTAACTGTGTGTTGGTGTTGATTGCTCAACGTGTTTTTGTGATGCTTCAGTCAAATCTTTTCATCTGAGTGTCAGGGACATTCTTTATATATTTCAACGGTGCTAGCTCAAATTAAAGCAATGTGTACTGGAGTAAATAAGTGTTCTGTCTAATATATATGGGTACTAAGTTATGTGGGTATCCAAATGCACCTAACAGACCAACAGCTTCATGGTACACCAGCTCATGATGCTCAGCATTGTAAAGCTTGTCTAGAACCTGCTGGTAGACACAGTCAGGGTGAGAGGCAGAAACTGGGACAGTATGTAGATACCAATATTTTAGTTAATTGTTTTGATAAGAACATATTAGCCAGTACATTTTAAGCATGACATAACCACACAATATAAACTTTCACATTAGAACTAGTCAAGTTAAAACCTAAGCTTTCTCTGCATGTTTAACCTAGCTGAGTTAAAGGCTTTTTAGTTGTGCTAGGAAACATTTTGACGTGTTGGAAATTCTCATCTAAAGAAATTCTTAAAGATTCACATAGATAGGAGCTAGTAGCAGCTGCAGT
Organism: Erithacus rubecula; assembly: GCF_903797595.1. Lineage (NCBI taxonomy): Eukaryota > Metazoa > Chordata > Aves > Passeriformes > Muscicapidae > Erithacus > Erithacus rubecula. The sequence goes on from NC_136689.1 coordinate 118,770,846, forward strand.
GTCAAGAGCATAAGTGCTATCTACAGGAAAATTTGCTAAATAAGTGGGCAGCTGCTTTCAGCATTAGCTGCCATTTTTCAGTGGTCTTCACAAGTGGCTGTAAGTAGAAACATTACTGTAGCCCTTGAGGGAAGTGCACAAGAGATGCTCATTTGAGGCATTAGGGCTGATTGTACAGTAGGTCCCTCAGATGGGACCCAGCTGGGTGATGGATCCAAGCTCTGCACCAAACCCTGGCCCTGCCATAAACTGTTGATATTTGGAGGCTCAGGCATCTGCACCTGCTGGCTTTGGCTGCTTCAGGTTGTCACAGGCATTTGTAAAGACACAAATATTTCAAAGGCAGCTCAGATTTGTCACAGATTTAGGGAAAGGCTGCATTCAGGTAACTTTTTTTTTTTTTTTTTTTTTTTTTTTTTTTTTTTTTGTGGAGGAAAGAATAAACAGCAGTGTGAGTGCTGCACAGAAGCACACAGAGCTATGATGAAAAGCAGTCATGTTTGTGCCTGACTTGTGTATGTTCTATAGCCCCAAATACCCTACATTACAAAAAGCCTCAAAGCAGGCATGTCCATCCAGCCCCAGAATGCATCTGTGTATATCTCTACATGCTGTGGTGTACCACTGTAACCTTGTCCTGTCTCCAGCTTCACATCATTAGCACTTATCCAAACCCCACTTTCTTCAGGCAGTAGGAGAGCTGTATGACTCACTGGCCTTATTAGAGTAATTGGAGAACTTTAAGTCTCCTAGCAAAATGTCCAAAGTCACTGTGACATAAAAGATAGGCAAAGAAAGCAACAACAAAATACTTTGGCCTAATAATTTCTTCTAATCCCTTGGACACACTGATTGTTGGGATAGTCTCCGTGGCAATAACCACCAAAAGTGCATGAAATATTTGTTGAGGAGTAATAGCTCCTTGCAGAGTTTACTTCCAGTGCTCAAAAACTGTCCACTTAGAAATAAGCAACAGCCATTATAACCTCTGGGACCGGTCTTGCTGTAAAATCAATATTTGAAGGCAATCACTTTATATCTGATGCATGAGCCCGGGCGATTTTACTGGCCGCCTGTTGTTAATATGGACCACTGCCTAATTGTCATTCCAGAAGAGGATCCAGATGTCCCTTGCTCTCTCCCTCCAGCCCACCATGGCTTTCATTACCAGAAAAAAATTCCTAAAAGGTGATATCATTTACTGTTAGAAGCTGAGCAGGAGAAAGGCCATCCCCCTTGCACCTTTAGGCTAGTGAACAGATTTTAAAATTAACACCTCTCCTCAGCACCACAGATGCATGTGATTTCATCTGCCGGTCCACATGCAATCCCCCTTGAATATGCTTAAAGTCCTGCAAGCCTGGATATTTTGCCATAAAACCTCAGTTGTGGTGCCTCCTTATGTTGTAGCAGTGGCATAGGAATTATTTTTTTTCAGCATGTTTGCTAATGGAAGGTGTGAATGGGGCACATGACTCCTGACTTCATGGTTGTATTCCACATGTAGTATTCAAATGCCAGGACAAAAGGTGTATGTGAAGAGAGGTGAATTTTACTCTATCTTTTGGTGAGTTTACATTTTTATCAACTTAATAGAAGCACTGTTTTCAAAAGATACATGTCCTTTTTATTTATTATTTGCTTTCTTCCTATGGAATCACTCTGGTAATAACTATGAGACTAATTTACCCCAAAGTACAAGAAGATCTTGAGGTATTTTAAGTCTACCCATGTGCTTGCTGTAAAAGACTCTGTAAGTGTGCTTTGTAATGCTTTACAGAAACATCATTCGGTGTTTGAGAATTGCTGTTTGTTTGAGGTTGCCTTGTTATGGAGTACGTAAAGATGCAGCTCACACAGATAATGTAGATAGCTTTCTAACCCTAGAAACCACTTCTCTTTATATGAAATTTGAATTTGTTTCCTTTTATTTAACTGACTGCTAAAGATGATGATGGCCTTTCAGGACATGATTTGGTAGAGATATCCAGAGCCCTAATAAACCTCTAACTTCTATTAGGGGTAATATTTTCAAGAATGCATTCTCTCTCCTCAAATTATGTTCACCTACACTGGATATTCTTCCTCTCATTTTTTAAGCTAGACTTTTTGAATATAATACTTAAAGCTTGTTTTTGCAAGTATTAGATTTTTCTGAGAATTCCTAGTCATGACTTTTTGTCAGGTATGGAATACAAGTAACATAGTGTTTTGTTTGAAAGAAAAGACCTTAAATAACTTTAAAGTTGTGGGGACAAAAGACTTCTCTTAAGGTGGGGGAGGGGCAGTACATGTGTTTAATACATAGTCCTGAGCTTTCTGTATATTTAAAGTAGATATATACCTTGCTGCTATGAATCTTTGACAAAGTGCCAAGTGTTGCATTGCCAAAGGTATAGCATTTCATTTATTTCTTTAGGCTCAATAGTGGTTACTGGTAACATGTGTTTGTAGGGTGTCAGTTCTGATGGAATTTTTTTATCTGGCCTGTTTCCAAGTAGTGTTGGTATGTGTTTAAAATGCTTTAAAAATAAATCAGACTTTTGTATTTCTGCAATAGAAATTCCAGGCCGAGTGATAAAGTGGGATTCACTTGCCATCACATTTTTTAAAATCTATTTTGTTTATGGAAAGGGACTTAATCTTTCTATTTCACTTTTCAGTGAGCTAAACCAATATAATAATCAGGAATAAGTACTTAAGACAAACATCTGATATTTTAAAGAACTTTAAAAAAGAAGAAATATTTATGCTTTAAATGTTGCTTCCATTGTGTAGTTTCTTTCTGTACCAAATATTATATTTATATACTGCATCCTTGCAGATGTGCTTCTATGGCTCTGATATTTTTGGTGTGTCCTTTCTGAGACGTGGACACCAAGTACAGACCATTCCTTTTCATACTAAGACTTTAAGTTGGTTGCTGTGTACATTTAGGATCTCTTCTGGGGGAGACACTGGACACATCTCAGATGTTTGGTAGTTACAGATGCTTAGTAAAAACATTCCCCGTAATTCTGTAAGGATTCCCAAGAAAAAGGAATAGGGCTGTGAGAAATTCTAGTTTCTGGGTCCTCAGGATGCTGCAGAGAACCTTCTGTAAGTGGAATGGAGATGCCTGCCGGGAGCAGAGTTTCTGCAGCAGCACTTGGATCCTCTGATCTCTGCATGCTTTCCCCAGGTGACAAACTTCCCCTTCACTCTGCAGGCATCTGCTGCCCTGGACTCTTTCTCCTCTGCATGAATATATAAATCTATCAGCCTGGTAAGGTGGCCAGCAAAAGCTTGCCAGCACTTTGTACCAGCACCTTGTACCAGCTGTTGAAAAGAAGTTGCTTAATGCAGATGCGCTGGTTCATATACCTTACACCTGCATGTACAGGGGTGCTGAGCACCTTCAGATGTTAGTCTGCTTTGTTTATTCCTTGTGAAAATTTGGCCTGTACTATCTCAAGCTGAGCTTCTAAAGCTGAAAATCCACCCCTCAAAAAAAAAAAAAATTACTGACTGTTTTTTGGAAAATAACAGACAAAAACCATGAGATACTGGGTCAAATTTTGTGTCAGTTATTTTTAAAGCAAAGAGATATTAGAATTTGGCCTTTACTTTTTTCTGCTACACAACTTCTTGTCTTTCTTTAAAGAGAGTATTTTCTTGGGGATAGACTTACTGGTTATCCTGTACTATGATAGCTTTTTTATTTTTTTTCTCCAAAGGATGTTCAAATTTAGAATTATTTTACAGTTTTATAGCATAACACATTAAGTATTTATAAAGTGAAATAATGCTGAAAAAAATTAAGTATTAGATATTTGGTATTTACTGTGGCTATGCAGTAGCAAATATTTACTGCTACATTTGCTTCCAAATTCCATTGTATATCTGGAAGCTTGATAATAACAGTTCATATTTTCTTACCAAACTGATAATGTGTTATTAATTCAGATGAAAAAAGAGGTAGCTCTACCAGATTCTTCTGTTTTGTCCCAGGTTTGAAATTTTATGAGAACCAGACTACACATTCCTCTGCTGTTAGACAGTATTATTTTCAGAGATGCTAACCTGTTAGTGATTAGCCCAGACTAGTGTCTTGGATGCTTGTGGTATCAGAAAGCCTTTCCCTGAGGACTTTCCTGCTCCAAAGAGAATTTCCACATCTGAGCTTGAAAAAGATGGTCTGAACCTGTGCATATTCCCAACTAAGGGTCAAATCCCATGAGTCAATGGGAATTTTGTCTGAGTAAAGACTGCAGGATTTGACCCTTCAGGATTTATTTGTTTCTTGAACAGATGTTTAAGTAATTTAGAATTATGTGGCCCAATGTTCAAAGAATTACCTGCCTAATATAATTTTTGATTTTAACCCCAGCTAATTCACTGTCTCTGCTTCTCGGTATCTTTGCACTTAATTCATCCTATGTGGTAAATTAAGGAAAATTCAGGCTTCCAATGAAGTGATTATCAAGGAAAGTAAATTACAAATTATCACAGACTGTATATGGCCCAAAAGGTCATTTTAGATTTATTTATAGAAAATAGCTATCATCTTTATGATATTACTATTGGTAGTGCCAGAAGCCAATTTGTTTCCCATATTTTTTTGCTGCCCTAAGCAAAATTTTGCTCAGTGATCCTGATCATTGCTTCTGTATGTTTGATTGCTTTTACTATAAATGTGTATTTTTAGGGGCCCGTCTATAAAGTTTTGATATGTATTTCTTCGTGAAGTCTATCACTTCAACTCTTTATTTTGTCTGGATGACAGAGCAACTATGATACTTAACATGGCTGAGTTTAATACAGCAGATGGAGAATCAGGACATGCCACGTGTCCTGTAATGCTGTAACCTTGATCTTGTGTTTGTACATGCAAATGAAATACATTCTTGTTTCTGTGTATGTGCACTAAGACATGACAACACAGAGTTATGCTTCATCACATGGTTACCTGTTGCTGTTTTCTACTTGGTTAGTGCAGTGTTCTACAGAAATTCTGTATCTGCAAAGATATTAACATGTTTCCTATTATGTGTGCTTGTAGTATCTATGTGCCAGGCTCTTCTGCAAACATCCTAAGAAAAGGCTGTAGTAAACTGTGTGTATAAAGTTGCTTATATTTGATTTTTTTTTAGTGTTTATATTACATACTCATTGTTGTGATCTATAGTATATTTGTTTAGATAAGCCCCTTCAGTCTGGAGTGTATCTAAATAAATGAAGCAAAAATCCCCTACTGACCTGGCACCAGCAGCACCTATGAAAAGGGAAGACCAGCAGGAGAAGGCAATTCAAAGGAGTCAGGTTGACCCTGGTCCCTCTAGTATTCCTGAAAAACTTGTCTTTTCCTTACTAGGTCTGCATTACCAAACCCTCTGTCAGAACTGTGTCATTGCAGCATGGAAATGAAACAAAAGATGAAAAGGTTGTGTGGAGAGGCATTAAAAAGAAAAAGAGACAGTGAAATTTTACAGAAAGCCTTATAGGAAATTTCATTTAATGGTAAAGAACCTGGCTGCTAATTAGGAGGGGGCAAAGAAAGAAGGAGAAAGAAATGGATTTTTGCTAAATGATAGGCTTTAGTTTCTTTTCCTCACTCACCTCATTGCTTGGAGATGAAAACAATCACTTTTGACACCTGTTTTTCTCCTCTCCTGTAAACTGTTGATATTTGCTACAGCCCCCATAAAACTTTTCACTGCCCTGCTGAGTGTCTTTCATAATCAGTCATACAAAATGCCTTTCATAATCTTTCTGCAGTCACAGTGGAGGAGAGGACACAACAGTACTGAAGCCATTTGATTCTACTAAGGACAAGAGGAGACGGAAGCTGTGTTTCTAAATTGGGCACTGTGTAGTTTTACTTATTGATTTACAGAGCACTTATTATCATAGCACAACATTATAATGAACATAGCTGAAGACTGAACATTTGTTGAAACATGTCTGAGGCATTTTCTACATGTTGCTTGAGGGATGAATTAATTTACATCATGTTTTACTTTTAAAATAAAACAATTTATTATAGAAATCAAAATGTCAAATCTAAAGGCTCTTATCTGTGAGCTCTCATAAATTATTTCCTTGAAGCTTTTTTGGAGCAGGACTTTTTCACTCCCTCAAGCCTAAATTACACAAACAATAAGTAACAAGTTTTTTTAAGAGTAATGGTAATTAACCATGAAAAAAAAAAACCTACTTGTTTTGATTTTAGTTGATTTTTCCCTTAAGATACAAGTGTCCGCTGTGGGTTTCTATTTCTTCATAATTTCAAGTTTTTGAGTCCTTTTGTTTTGGCCTTTTGCCCTTAATTTTTCTAAGTGGACGCTTACCTGTGTATGTCATTAGATGAGTGTCTCCCAGGCTGATTAGCCTCCTGTGTTCTTGCAGTCTTTTGGCAGCAGCAGAACAGTGATTTCTGTTTGCATGCTGGTGAGGTTCTGGTGATGAGCCGTTAAATAAAATGATCTGTCCCCAGGCCAACCACTTGGTTCATTGCCAAACAGTAATCCAGTACAATTAAGTATCAAAGATTGGACTACTCCATTATTGCAGGAGATCTCACTGCGGGTACCTGGAAAAGCAGAGAATTCCAGAGGGAAAGAGTAATCAGGACATTTATTTTCACTGGGGTATACTAATTTCGTTGGGGTTTGTTTGAACACAGGGGATTTGGATATCCATATATTTAAATTAGCATTTAATTTTTCAATTTCAGCTTTATTTTCATTCCAAAGCTGGAGTTGGGAGAAGGAAGAGATGAAACTGACTCAGTTTCTGAGACTACTTCTGCTGTTCTTGACTTCCTTACTAAAACATTTTATGGTCCCATTGTTTTGTCCTCTTCCATAAAAATGTTGTGTCAGCTGCTGCTGTCATCCTTGTGCACACACTTAAGCATTTAGTAGTGGCAACAAAGCTAGAAATTTGACAAATTATTAGCAAATTGTTTTCATTGTTTGCTTTGCAATTCAGGGTTGGGAATGCTGTTTTTTTCTTCCACTACTGGCCTTGCAAGTAATAATTTTTCCTTTTTCCAAAGAGCACTGAATTCTGATGGATGGAATTTTACTAGGACGTGTCTTTTCTAGCCATAACATTGTAAAAATGCACCAAATCTAAAACAGCATCTTTTTAAAGTTCTGTAAATAGAGGAAATGGGCATACATGTCAGGTATTTGCATATTTTGCAGCCAACCAGAGCTAATTGGATAGAAAAGTGCACCTAATGAACATAAAGGAGTGTTTAAAATCTTGTTCATATATAATAACTGAATAAAAACCTGCCTTTTGTTACTTTGAGCTAGACTGATTTTGTAGGTGCTTTGAGGTGTTCAGAAATGGAGGAATTTGGCCTATTTCTCCCCTTCGGAAACTAAATTGTAGAACCCTATAAAATCACAAGAGTTTCCATGTTTATGAATCATCAGAAAGTCAGAGGATATATTCGTATTAAACAACTGCAGTACTCTGAAGACATAGATAATATACAGGTGGAACTGATGGAGAAACTGAGTCACAGGATTGTCGAATCATTTATTATGTTTTACAGCTCACTCAGAATTGAAAATAGCAATCAGATATTCCCAATCATATTTTCCAGCTGTGACTTGCCTCTCTAAAAGGCACTAAACTATAGCTTTGAGAAATATGAAAATATATGGGATAAGGAGAAGTTGGTGTAGCTTCACCAGGGGCTGCTCAAAGATCTGTGGAAGCCAGATCTTTCCCAAGGCAAAAATGAAAGTTGGAAACAACCAGGAAAATTAAAACTCTTTTAAGACTTGGAAAAGTTAAAAGAAATGCAAAAGCAGAATGAGTTAATACTAGCCAAAGGAGCCAGGGGAAATAAGAATAGCATTTAAAATATATTGAACAAAAAAAGAAATAATGGAATGAAAAAGTAAGCTCAATAATAAATGAAGAGGGTGACAAAATGAAAGCTGGTTCTGAAATGGCTGATGCACTGAGCTACTTTCAAAATCAATCTTTGACAACAAAAATAAAAGGAAAAAGGACATAATAGCTCAAGTAATTAAGACCTTTTCAAAATAGTTGTTGATAAAAAAAAGAGTAAGGCAATACTTAGAAAAAAATGGAATAAAGTAAATCAGCAGGTCTGGATGATAAGCATGGTATGGTCTTAAGAGACATAGATAATGAATTTACATAATCACTAGTAATTATTTCTGAAAAGTAAAGTACAATTGAGGAATTATCATAAGATTGGGAAAAGAAAATCTAATACCAATCTTTAATAAAAGAAAATAAAAGGTAATTCTGGTAATTACCATAGGGCTGCCTGTTGTTTATAAAGCCTAGTGGTGTCACAGGAACTTTACTGAATCTGCAGGAAACAATCTTTACACCCAAACAATTTAATTTCCTATTTGATATGCCTTAGTCAAAGATGACCTAAAAGTAGCAAGGTTAGGAGGATGAGAGAGTATGAATACAGGATTGGGTTGGGGTTTTTTGGTTCATTCTCTATGTGTACATATCTTCATGATTGCATGAAGATTTGTGGTCTTCCTGAAGTAATAACAATGATTAAGATAACAAATATTATTGCTCTGACACTGAAGGTTTTACCCCACGCTTTCTCTTGTCTCCACTTGCTAAGCCCAAAGGCATTTTCAGGAAGCCAGGAATAACCAGGCAGGTGTTACTTGCCTCTTCCCTGCTGCCTGGCCCCTCTTACTGCCTCATGTGGAGATGATAAGATGGAGCTGTGCTTCCAGGAGTTCCTGACCACAGCTTGTACCCGAGCTGTGCACACACACAGTATGGAAACAAAAGTGAGCATGAAGGTAAACAACAGAAATGATTTTCTGGGCTTGCTTCCCCATAGATTTCCTGTGTGGATTGTCTCCATCTCTCTTCTTCTAGTCCCTGGTCTCAAGAGGGTGAACCCAGGGGCTTCTGAAGGTTTCAGGAAGATGGAGGGGCCATGCCATCTAGTAGAACTCCCTCCACTTTTTCCAGCTCTTTGAGAAACGTGGAGGAGAACACGGTTGCTGGAGGTCCAAGTGAACGTTGGACCAACCACTTCCTGAGGAAACACAGGAATGCAGTTTCTGGAGAATATGATGTACTGAGGGGAATAAACGACTGTAAGTGCAGAAAGTCAGGCAAAAGTACTTGGAAACTGTGATTTAATAAAACAAATAGTATGGAAGAAACACCCTCACAGATCTTTGCTTTAATGAAGGGATAGATACAATATTTTGGAAAAGGTTTTGGGCAGTTGAAATGACCGTGGTTGTGCCCATGTTGCCATGTGAATGTATCATTTGGTTGCAGGAGTTCAAGTTGCATTTTGGGGATGGAGTAAGGTGTCTAGAGGCCTTCTGCAGTTGGGAATGGCATACTTAATTTGTTGATCATGTGGTTGATTAAGGAAGGGGAAGTAACATACCATATATTAAATCTGCAGTTTGTAGTAAAACTGGAAACTGTTGCCAACACCGGCAAGGACAGAGTGCAGAGATATAAAAAGTCAGGACAGGTTAGAAATATGGAGAGGAAATCACAAAATGGGATTCAACCTAACAAATGGAATCTGATACATCTGCTGAAATAACAATGTAAAACACAGGTTTTCAGCAGGAGAGAGCAGCTTGTAAAGAATTGATGTTGAAAAAAAGCAGGGGTGATAGCGGGCAGCAAATTTGGTAGGAATTTGCAATATGATAGAAGAAGCAACTGCCTCCCACCCCCCAAAAATTTTGTCCTTGCTTGCATCATGTTATAGACTAGAAATAGGATAGACCCCTTTCTACAGACTATGATAAGATATAATAATCCTCACAGCTTTAGTCATGTCATAAAACAATAATAGATATGAATAGGTATAGTAATTGGAAGCTCTCTCATAGTGAAATGAGACTGGACAATGAATTTTGAAGCATATAATAGGAAGTCATTCTGCACGGATGGATGAACGCCGCTGTCTTTTTCAGCTTTAATTTTCATGTTTCCATATAAGGCGAGTAAAATGAACAGTAGTTATTGTTTAACCAAGTATCTTTGCACACCAAACATGTTAATTTCATTTTTTTCTGGGTCAGGTATTTTGTTAGCCATGACATCTTGGCACCAAATTAACCATAATAAACTGCCCCTAGCCCAAGTGGTTCAGTTCATTGCAAGGTGATCTGTATCAGGGTGTGTTAGTTTTCTGACACAGTAGATGAAAGAAGTCTAGCTAGAAGAAAAGACCATTTTAAAACACACATATCCTTACCTGTATGCTTTGATTTTTAGACATTTGCAGTCTGAGTATTTTTTAAGCACTCAATCAAAGGTCACATTATATGTGTGTAAATCTATTTATCTACTCTATTCTTATACTCATATATATGCCCCACTTTAAAGCAGTAGATTAGTGAAACTTGTTGACTTTGTAAGTTGTATAGGTGACTTACCCTTTTGCCTAAGTCTGCTTTTTTGGAAGAGTGCTATCTTTGGCAGAAGCAGAAACAGGAAATATTGTCTTTTGGAACAATGACTCCTGAAATCAGGTGCAAAAGGATGAAACAATTGCTGTGTCCTTCTGTAAGCACCCAGGCATGTGTGGGTGCTGCAGGCCTTTTGATTTTTATCTAGCTGGTTTTCTCTGCTCATGTTGATTCTAGAAATCAACCAAGTCCTAATTGCCTCGGCCATTTTGCCAGTGTTCTATTTCTTATATCCAAATACATGTTTATTACCTAGAGTGAATACAAACAGGCTGCTAGAGAACTGTATCTTGCACGTGTCCTTCACAGAACAGGAAATATGTGGACAATTATATATTATAATTTTTCATGCCACACCAACTACTGCAGAATATAAGTACATGTGTAGATACATTGATAAGGTAAAGAATGGAGAAATATGTATTTCAGAAATGTTTCTAATATATAAGGAACCAATAGAGATTTTTAGTTAATAATGCCATTGAAAATTCATGTTTATTTAAATGAAAGGATCTACTGCCCTCTCTTTTACTTTATATAAGTATCTCTTAATAGCACAGAAATATACTTATTTGTTGACCTTCAGCAAAGTTGTCAATACAACTAAATGTTCTCTCCAATACTGATCATTTTTCTACTGGCAGATGAACCTGTCTAAACGTCTTATAACTTGTTGCTTGATAAAGAACAGAAATGGAATTTCATCATTAAATAAATATTTCATTTTAGAGGTTCTGCTAATCTATTGGTACTTTAACAGGTTTGGATTTTTTTTTTCACCCTTACTTAGATATATTAGCAATGCACTTATTAAGAGAGAGACTCTTCAGGTAGCCTGTTTATATTGCTATATTAAGTTACTTAAGCTTAAATAAGCTAAAATCATGCGAAGGACCAAAATTGCAAGGGATTTTAAGTAATACTGAATAAAGCAGTACTTGCTTGTTTTCTTTAACAATCAAATTGAGAGTTATACATAAAGTACTAAGCTCACAGTGAAAAGTGTAAGTTGAGATTAATATTCAGAAACTACGTACAAACTCTTCTTTTTCAACAGTACTTGTGCTACATTTGTGTTCATAAATTTGCAGAATTTGAGTCTCCACCTCCTCGGTTGAATATGCATCTTAATATCTTGTTAAATCAGCTTGTTAAAACAGCTTTTGATGTACTGTGTTCATGTAAAGGTTCCAATTTTTAAAATATATATGCTGGTGCACACACACACAGCATTTAAGACCAGAACTAGGCTATTAAAGTTTCCTATTTCTCATCACGGCTAAAAAGGGTTGGAATTGCAGTTAGCTGTAGAATAAAAAAAAGTGAGCCTCTTAAACAGGCTTTTTGACAGTGGCAGCCTCATAGGTCTTTTCTTATCAGTGTATTTATCTCTGGTGTATCTGTTTAAAGAGAGAGATGGATTTTAAAGATATTGTTCAACTACAGAAATAAAAAAAAAGTAATCTGGAGTTTCAAAAAGGCTAGGTCAAGTCCTTACTAAAGGAGAAAGAAAAGAGCCCAAGTTCTAGTGTCCATTCACAGTGTTGTAGGTGCAGGTACCGTAAATGTAGCTTTTTGCTTATAGAGATGATTTTAAGTAGGGTGAAAAAAAATTAAAGCAGTAACAAATATCTATGCAGTTCTGTGTTGTTTTGTTAGGAGGAAAAACAAAGAAGCTACCAATAGAGAAGATGGCTATTTCATAAGAAGGTTCAACACAGTTTTGTAATCTCCTTGTAGAACCACTTTTAATATTTTATTAAATAAATATCTGCTGCAATGCCTTTGGGATTGCTACTTCGGATGTTGGAGTTAGGAAAACAGAGGTAACAGACAGAAACATAATGCACAGCAAAGTACTTTCTTTATCAGCAGATTGCCTCTGTTACAGGTATCATAACTTCCTAGAGCTGGTTCATGTTCTTGGTGGTATTTCCAGTTTTCTAATAGTTTCTATATCTCTTCTGCCATTTTATGTGAAGTATAGTAAATGGATAAGAAATTAAGTAAATACCCAAGGGAGGATCAAAATAATTTATATTTCACCACAGACATTTCAAGTCTTCCAGTCTCTGAGCAACCACTTGCTGAGTTGAGTAGCTCAGAATGGTAAAGTATACTCAATAAATCAGAAATCCAAGTCAGAGTTTCTGAAAAACATTATTTTGCCAATGTTTTTATTAAAAACAGTAAAAAAATATGTAGTTTGACATAGGCCTTTTGCAGGCTTCAAGGAATTTGAGGATTTTGATAAAACAAACTTTATATAAATGAACAAGCAGTGTACTTAGAAAGATATATAGTTATCAAGCTATCTAATAATGGTATTTATGCAAAACACTTTGGCTAAACCCGAGATTTTTGCAGGCATGTGAAGCTATATGACTATCAAACTCTGGTGTATTTTAGAGGAATATTTGTCAATTGTGTACACATATGAAATTAGTGACCACCAGAGGCAAAGAATGGACAAACTTAGTACCCAAAATCTTCCCTTTATCTATGGAATCTATAGATAGAATGTCACTGTATAACACTGCATTTCACACTGAGGCCATTATCTAGGAAGGAGGGAGATTAGTGTGCTCCCCATATCTCAAACTCTGATGAAGCAGCAAATTAGTATCAGTTATTGTGTTGGCTTTTTTTTATTATGTGAATGCATCTGGTAAAAATGACACCTACAGATCAGCCTTTGCTGAGGCCAGTGAATAATTGTTACAGGGTAGCAATTTCAGCTTATTATTCTAGATTTACAAACTTTTTTGATAAGTGGCACTTAGCAATAAAATTTTTACTATTATCTAATGCAGATACCATGTCCCTTGATTTGAATGCAACCTTGTTCAGAGGTATTAGACTGATAAAAACTTCACCCCAGAATTGTAAAACAGCAAGGAAATTATGCTTATTTTGCTTAGTTTTATGCAACGTGGCTGGTGTGTGCTAATAACTGGACATCCAGCATATAAGAGCATGTGTACTAAATGGTAAAATCGGGAATGATTCAAGTATATTTTGGGTGGAAAATCTAGAGATTTAAAATACATTTTGGTTCTAACAGTAATGCTGCTTTCATTACTACTGTACCTCGAATCAGCAGAGAGAAAAACTTCTGCAGTTACGATTAACCATAGGACTTGTAAACCAGATTGATGGAAGTAATTGGTAAACTGCTTAATCAAGCCTTGCTTGGAGGTGAATAAGGACTGCAGGATAGAAAATGTGGGCTGTGTAAGTAACCCAACAAGTCAGTAGAGTTCTTTCTTCTGAAAGAAACAAAGATAGCAGTAATTAATGACCCTGACTCTGTGCCAAAAAAGCTTTCTTCTGACAACTCCAACTTAATTAAAACTTAAGACATTTCAATGGCCTCAGAAAGCCCCTGATGGGGTGAACTCTTGCAAACTCGTGAGAAAATTTTGTAAATTAAAGGAAAAGATGTGTGTTACCACTGGTGCCATGACTCTAATCCCTGGCAGTCAAAGAATCTATTTAGCCAAAGCCTTTTCTTTTAACTGGCTCACACCTGCAGGCTTACTGGCACTTCCTCTGTACCAGAGGAGGCAGTTTTTGTGT